>NW_006399816.1:16124524-16125051 GCF_000299155.1 Elephantulus edwardii
GATAATTGGGATGGGAGTGTCAGAGACAGTGCGATTGACACAAGACAGAGCGGAGTTTAGGGCTGTTGTACATAGGGTCGCTATGAGTCGCAGGCGACTCGACGGCACATAACAACAACAACAGGTCTTTGTACATTTTATTATAATACTTTGCTGTGTCTTGCCATGCTGCCCTATCTATTTGGCTCCTTAACTTCCTTTGCTTTGGCTTCTCAGCGCTCTAGTGTAATCTCTTCTGACATCCATTTTGGCTTTTCCTGTCCTGTTGCTCGGAAGGGTAAAGATTTCCAGCCTCTGAAACCAGAATAAGGACTGCCATGTGTTGGAATCAGATGCACAGCAGTGGATTTGGGTTTGGGGAATTTTCTGTGTATGTCCTTTACCAAGTTGAGGAAATTCCCTTCTATTCCTAGTTTAGGGTATTTTCATCATAATGGCGTATTTGGTTTTTTCCTCCCATGTTAGATTTTGTGAAATAGTTTTCTTGCATCTGGTGATGATTATGTGAATGTGGTTAAGCCCTTTTT
>NW_006399816.1:16125186-16129547 GCF_000299155.1 Elephantulus edwardii
CTGAAGCTTCATCTGACATACTTTGGGCATGTTGCAAGGAGGGACTGGTCCTTGGAGAGGGACATCATGTTTGGGAGAGTGGAGGGATGGCACAGGAGAGGAAGACCCTCGATGAGATGGATCGATTCCATGAGTAGAGCGGTGGGAATGAGTGTGTTTGAGACAGCGAGGTTGGCACAGGATAGAATGGCATTGAGGGCTCTTGTACATAGGGTCGCTATGAGTCGCAAGCAACTCGAGGGCACATAACAACAGTAACATTTATTTATTTATAATTTTGTGTACTGTCGAATCGGATCCGACTGGCATAGGAGGAGTTTGCCCTTCCTTATCCAGTGGAGCATCTGGTGGATTTGAACCACGCACACACCATCAGGATGATTGTAGTGCAGCTTCTTTGCCACTAGGCCACCAGAGGCTCCTCATGGTCACTCATTTTGTATAATATTTCATGAGTTCTTCTTTTTTCAGTTCTGCAGTTCTGCATAATATTCTGTGTGAATACACCACAGCTTCTTTATACATTCATTTGCTGATGGGCACTTGGGTTGTTTCCAACTCTGCTATTTTGAACAAAAGCAGCAGTAAACATGGATGTGCAATGAAACCTTAACATTCTTAGAACAAAAGAAAAACCTAGTTTTTTATAAGAGGTGCTTAAATGACACTCAAAGAAAAAAACTAGTAAGTTGTGTTGGGCTTCATTAAAAAATTGTGTGAATCAAAGGGCACTATATCAAGCCAGTGAAAAGGCAATCTAAGACTATAAGAAAATATTTGCAAATCTTATCTGGCTTTAATATCCAGGACAATAGGAAAAAAATCCTATAAAAACCAAAAGATATATAATTTTAAATGAGCAAAGGCCTTAAAAGTCTTAGAATTCCTAAAAAAATTAAATCAGAAGAAAAAAAATTTAAACATTGAAAATACCATTATGATCATTCCAAAGACCTGAAAAATAGGAATTCACATTGACGAGTGGTAAGGAAATGCAATGCAAATATAATGGTGGGTGGTTCAAGTCTGTAAGTTGCTCCATGACAGAAAAATGGACCGTCATCTGTCATGTGATTTACTGCCTTTAAAAATCCACTGGAGTGTCAGCTAGCCATAAGAGCCAAAGGAGAGAAAAAATATAAGTGTGCACAAAGAAAAAAATGATAAAATATGGTAAATACTTATGTTGTTATGTGCCATTAAGTCAGAACCACTTCACAGGTGAAATCTCCAGCAAGGTTGCAGTAAATTGCATGGGAGGAAATGGTCTATCGTGTGAAGCAGCTAGGGGATCCAAAACCCCTGCCTTCAGCTAGGCAGCACAGCTCCTTACCATTAGGTCACCAGTGAGATAGATTTATATATCTATCTCCATATAAAGTAATATATAAAAGACACACACACACACAAAGTAATGACGTTCTGAAACATGTTATGTTGTGGATAAACTCGGAAGCTATTCTTCTATGAGACGTCAGTCTGACTCAAAAACATATGTATGAATCTACTTACATAAAGTATCTAGAACAGGAAATGCACAGGCATAATAGTTTATCAGTGGTTGAGGAAAGAAGAAAATGAAGACTTACTGCTTAAGAATACTAGGTATCTGTAATAATTATTTTTTAAAATGTTTAATGTAAATACATTGTACTGACACTTGCACAATAGAGAGAATAATAAACTTAAGACTAGCTGAGAGAGCAAATCTTCATCAATATATATCATCACAACTGAAAAATTGTTGGACATCTATATACTACTGTTGCTATGTGCTGTTGAGTAAATCAACTCACAGCCGACCCTTCAGTGAGTTTTCGGAAGCAATAAATCACACAGGGGGAGACTGTCTATTTTTTTCCCTATGTAGCTAGTGGATTCAAATTGTTTCAAAACTTAAAATACTTATAATGCCTCTAAATAAAGTACAAAGTAATTATTTATTAATTACATAATTTGTGTAAGACTTCCTATGTTTGAAAGCTATAAAATGTTGATGAATGAAATAAAAATACTAAGGAGAAAAGTCTAAACATATTAAAAATGTTCATTCTAGGGGAGCTCTGGTGGCCTAGTGGTAAGGAGCTGCAACTGCAATCCCAGAGGCACACGGTTTGAATCCCCAGATGCTCTGCCGGGGAAGGAGGGACAATCTCCTCCTGTACAGTCAGATCTGATTTGATGGTACACTCACACAAAAATAATAAAATAGATTAAAAAAAATGTTCATTCTCTCTAAACTGAAAAGGAGACTAATCAATGTGATTTTTGGAAAAACTCCAGAATGACTTTTTTTTAATAGGTGAGCTAATTCTTAAAAGACACAGAAAAGCAGAATAAGTAGAAAACAATTTCAAAACAGAAAAGGTAGAAAAAAAATTATTCATTTTAAAAATTACCTATTCTCAAACATTTTACTGTAGTAAAAAAAAAAACAACCAGTTGTCTGTACTAGTCAGTTGTCTGTACTAGTATGGAAGGCCCCTGGGAGTACCAGTGCTTTAGGTACAACTGTTAACCGAAAACTTGGTGCTTTCCACCCAACAATACTGTTGAAGCTGGCTTGGCAATCTACTTCCATAAAGATTACAGTGAATAAAGTTTTCTATGGAGCTTAGTTCTACTGTGTAACAAACAAAGCACCATGATTCAAAAGTTTACAGAACCAATGTTTCCATTCAGTACTCTACCAGTTTTATTAATAGATAGCTACAGTAATCAAGAGCTTAGAGAGAGAGGTAAAGAAGTCAACAGGACAGAAGAGAGAACCCAGAAACAGACCTACCCAAAAACTACAAGAGCAGAGGGACAGACACAACACAAACAAAACAAAAACCCAACTCATTGCAGTAGAACTGCAGGCTATAAATCTTTCCTGGATTTACTCTTTAGAGAAGTAGACTGACAACTGGGTCATCTTCTACAATACTGCTAGGCGGGTTCAAAGAACCAAAATTCTCAGTTAAGAACTGAGCACAAGCCACTTGTATTATCCAGGTATCTTCCACAGAAGCATAGACAATTGATTCTTGAACTAAGCACCAAAACTATTCAAACATAGGATAGATTTGTTATTTTTTTAAAAACATGGTGCTAGAATTACTATCAATAGATGGGGCTGGGGAGAATCCCAAGGCTAAATCTTACACAAAGGAACAATAAATGGAACACAGATTTTATTTGCAAATTGAACTCACAAAGAAAATAACTTTCAAAATTCATAGTATAAAATCACTCCAATTAGAAAAGACAAAAATTTGAAGAGATATTTCAATGAGGTTATTCAAATATCAAATAAGCACATAAGAAGTGGCATCAGTACTGTGAGAAGCACAAAATTCAAATTAAAGGAGACATTTACCCACAGAATGGCAAAACTAAAAACAGGAAAACACCACAAACTGGAGAAAGGCTAAGAAACTGAATCATTGATGTATTGCTGGAAGGAATGAAAAATGTTAAGGTCACTGTAAGAAAAAAGCACGACAGGATGTAAAAAAAATAATTTACCAATTGGTTTAATAAGTTTACTCTTAGGCAATTATCCCAAAGAAAAATAAATTTATGTGTAACTAAAAACTATCCAAATGACCTTTCATGGATGAACGGTTAAACAAACTGTAGAACATTCTTTTTTAAAAAAAATTATTTTTTTTTGTATGTACCACCAAATCAGATCCAATGGGTACAGGAGGAGATTACCCCCGCTTGCCTTCGGGATTGCAGTATAATTTTTTGCCACTAGGCCACCAGAGCTCCCTAGAAGCACTGAAATCTGTTCATGATCACAGCAATATGCAAGTCTCCTTAACATTTGGTGAGCAGCTGCACAAGGCAGGGGATCAAACTTAGGTCTCTTGAACACTACCTATGAATTCTCACACTACACCACTGGATCACCAGATCTTTCTCTTGTGGAGACACTGTGTGGATTCAAACGGACAACTTTTCAATTAGCACTTGGGCTATCAACTGTTTCACCATCAGGACCTTCTTCAAAATTATTTTTCCCATTTTACCTTCTCCCTGGGGGAAAAAAAAGAATTTTTTCACCTATTATTTGGGGGGGGGGGAGTATTAAGTTGATGTGAGTGTAACAGCACAAATCTACTATGAAAGGTAATCTGGCAACATATCAGGGAGTGGGGGAGGGGTAACCCCATCAAAACCTCAAACTCACTGCCATGGAGTTGAAATCCCCTCAGAGCTGACCCTCCAGCACCCTTAGCAACTCTAACCAACACTTTAAAGGTATATCCTATTTCCAGGAATTTATCTTGTAAAAATACTGGACATAAACCAAGCTACTCCTTGGAGGCAAGGATTTTGGGGTTTCGTCTGACATACTTTGGACATGTTGC
>NW_006399816.1:16129647-16130910 GCF_000299155.1 Elephantulus edwardii
GGTCCTTGGAGAGGGACATCATGCTTGGGAGGGTGGAGGGACAGCGCAGGAGGGGAAGACCCTCTATGAGATGGACTGATTCGGTGACTGGAGTAATCAGGATGGGTGTGTCAGAGGCGGTGCGGTTGGCGCAGGATAGAGCAGGGTTTAGGGCTGTTGTGCATAGGGTCGCTATGAGTCAGAAACGACTCGGCACATAACAACAACAACAAGACAAGAAGGCAGAGTGAGGGCTCTTTATAGCATTGTTTTTCACAGCAAGAAACTGCCTAAATTTGAACCAGAATAGTTAATAAAACACAATTCAATCAATCTCTTAAGTAGCCTCTTAAAAAAAAAACAACAAACCTGAATAAGGCAGATACATTTGTGCATGCTGGGAACTACCTCTGAAATTAAACACATCCATCCCTCTGATACATGTGAGAAAAGAAATTCCTTGTAACTCATCATTTTCTTAATATTAGATTTTTTTTTAATTTAGAAAAAAAATCAAATCAATACTACAGAAAATAGATTTATAAATGCAATACATAAGTCTACTATATTCACAAATAGGTGCTTTGTGGCTACTGGTTAAGAAGTTGCACTGCCAATCCAAAGGCTCACTGTTCAAATATATCTGTTGTTCTGAAAGAGAAAGATGGACAATCTCTTCCTGTGCAATTTATAGCCCCTGAAAAAATGCTGGAGGTTTAGTTATGAGTTGGTTCAGAATCAACGATTCATCCTTCAGAATACCTGAACTTCCTCCTTCATCACCACTGTCTTTTGCTCATGTTGTTTCTTAAAATTCTTCTATTAACCAATTATTTTTGGTACAACGACTGTATTTCTTCATTCTTAGGGCATTATGCTTATTATAAGGATACGGAATGAGGGTTGCAGAGTGGATTATATTTGGCGTGGGGAGTGTGCGGGGGGGGGGGGTATTGTGTACCAATGAAGGAGCTTTTCAAGGAGAGAAGCAAATGGGATTGGGCGGTGGAAGTGGGGTGGGCGGGGAGAAAACTGCAACAATGAATGAATAGAATTCCAAAATCTCTGTAGATGTTGACGGAAATGAAAAATAAATAAATTAATTTAAAAAAAGATACTTCCTAGATCATTCAATATTCTACCCTTAGCATTCTTAAGTATTGCAACTTGAGGCTTGAATTTGTTCTTTAGTTTCTTCAGTTTAAGAAATGCTGAGTAAGAATAGCCCTTTTGATTTTCAGACTCCAGTGCATAAAGGTGCATGTGAGAAAGGCAGGGACAACA
>NW_006399816.1:16134510-16147432 GCF_000299155.1 Elephantulus edwardii
TTTAAACTTTTTATTATTAATTTTAATGAAAATTTACAGAGACTTTGGATTTCCATTCATTCACTGTTATACTTTTCTACCTGCCAGCCCTTCTCCCCTCAGTACATTCTTTCATTGTTTTACAATCCCTCCCCCAGGTCCACTCCACTATGCAGCCCTCATTTTGGACTCCTGTCATGACAATAATACCTAATCACATCTCTTTTAAATAGTTTACTCCCTCATCTGTTTCAATGCGGTATACATTATTTATCCTATCTTTTTTGAGTCTCCCCCAACTCCGATGTCAGTCCTATTTTACAACAGTGGCACTATGCAGTATTTGTCCTTTTGTGACTGAGATATTTCACTCAGCATAATGTCCTCCAGGATCCCCCATTTTGAATAATATTGTATGAGTTCCTGTTTTTTTTAAATGCAGTGTAATATTCCATTGTGTGAATATACCACAGCTTCTCTATCCATCCATTAGTGTGTTGATGGGTACTTAGGTTGTTTCCAACTCCTTGCTATTGTGAACAAAGCTGCAATAAACATGGGTGTGCACATATCTGCTTGGGTGGCAGGTATAGTCCCAGTAATAGAATTGTTGGGTCAAATGGTATCTCTATTTGCAACTTTTTGGGAAAGCACCACACCGCCTTCCACAGTGGCTGCACCATTTTACACTTTCACCAACAGTGAATAAGGGTTCCTGTTTCTCCACAACCATGCCAGCATTTGTGGCTTGCTGTTCTGTTAAATTTTACTATTCTTCCTGGGGTGAGTGATAGCTCATAGTTGTAATTTGCATCTCTCTTAGAGCTAGGGATTTTGAACATTTCTTCATGTGCTTGTTGGCCATTGAATGTCTTCTTTGGTGATGTGTCTATTCATATCCTGTGCCCATTTTTCAACTGGATTGTTTACTTTTATCTTGTTGTGGTGCTCAAGTATTTTATAAATTCTGGATATAAGTCCCTTACCTGATATGTCATTACCAAATACTTTTTCCCAGTCTGTGGCTTCCCTTTTTACCCTGTTGGAGAAGTTTTTGGATATGCATTTTATAAAATTATTTTATGCCGAAATCTTTTATCTATCTAGTTTTTATTTATTCCTTTATTTATTTGGTCACAAAACCAAGGCATTTATCCAAAGAGAAAGTAACTTGGAAGGGGAAACAAAGGGCTATGTGAAGCAGCACAGACTACATCTTGCCAAGAGAATTTTGGGGAAGATTGTTACCATATTTTCACCCAAAAGGCATTATTTACCTCATTAACATTATTAGCACAGTGAACAATTAATCTATTTTGCTACAGGTCACCCCCTGCCTTTTCTAGACATTGACCTTCAGACTTCAAACATCTTGCTATAACCATTTGTGAAAGTGTATAAGCCTTTAATCTTCCCCTCCCCATATTGCGGAGCCAGTTTAAAATCTGCCTGTGCCTATCAAACCTCTCTGAGGAGACAAGCATTTACCTTTCTCTAAGAATCTTCTATTTAGAGTGGCTTGCAGATTTGAACCTCCAACCTTTCGATTAGCCATCAGATACTATGGCACCAGGGCCTCTTGAACAACTCCACAGATAACATATACAATGGTCAAGGAGTGGATGCTTTCCTTCAAAGGAGCAAAACAAGAATATTCATGCTCATCGATTCAATTCAGCACTGTACTAGAGGTCCTTACCACTAGGATGGATGTGTAGAAATGGGGACCTTCATACATTACTGGTGATGGTTATTGTTAGGTGCCATCAAGTAGACTCCTCCGACCCACAGCAACCTTATAAACAACACATAGAAAACTTGTCCTAATCTTACACTATCCTCACAATGTCTGCCTTAGTCAAACCCACTGTTGCAACCAATGTGTCAATCCTTCTAGTTGAGGGTCTTCAATGACCTTTTACTTTTCCCAGCATGATGTTTTTTTTTCCAAGGAATGGCACCTTCTGACAACATACTGTACGGAAGATAAAATTTCTCTATCCTTGTTTCCAAGCAGCACTCTGGTTGCACTTCTTTCAAGATAATAAATTTGTCTGTTCCTCTGGTAGTCTATGGGATAGTCAACACTCTTCACCAATGTTAAACTGTAGCTTAAAAACAAACTCAATGGTTCTGAGTCAGTTCCAACTCACAGTGGTCCTCCACTGTGTTTCCTAGGCTGTAAACTGTAGTGAGAGGAAAATGTCCACCTTTCTTCCTCTGAGAAGTTGGTGGTTTCAAACCACTGGAGAAACAGGGTTTTAGTTAGCAACTAAGAACCTACAAACTATACTACTGGGGGTTTCTAAATGGTGCAGTTACTATGAAAATAGCTCAGCCACTTTCAAAAACAATCAGGCAGGTTCTCAAAGCCCAAATGTCCATCAACAGATAAATAAGCAAAATGTGGTTGGTGTGTACGTGTAGATAGACACATAAAGTAGACTATCATTCAACTATAAAAGGAAAGAAGGACTGGGCATCTTTCTCCCATGAAGCAGCTGGAGGGTTCAACTGCCAGAGAGGTGCCACTTTTGGGCTAGCAGGGCAACTCCCCACTGACTACAGCAGCAAAGCTCCTTCATTTCTTTTTATGGTTTACTGAGTTGAGAAAAAGGAACATAGCTCTAAAGCCGACTATAAAAAAATCTTGAAATAAAAAAAAATCTTGAAATCACTATGCTAAGTGGAAGAAATCAGATACAAAAATTCCACATTATTTCATATCAAGAATAGGTAAATTTTTCAAGTTACATGACATAAAAATAACAATTATAAGAGGTAAAGATAATATACTTGTAACATATAAAGGCTGGTTAATAGGCATTATATAAAAAAATACAAATAGAATAATAAAGTACAAACAGAATAATAAAATGAGCAAATCACAGAATACAAAAGTAGCTGTAAAAATGTTCATAATCAGTAACAGGGAAAGACAAGCAAATTAAAATATCATTCTATCAGTTTATATCAACTTTTAAAATCTTATAAAACTGTAAGTGATGGGCACTCTCCTAAGAGTGTTTGGAGAGCAGAGGATATGTAATCTGACAGCAATTTTTCAAGTATGTATACCTTCTGACATAGCAAAACTATTTTGGATTTAAATATATATATATATGTCAGTGGAAAACCAAATATTCTTATTTATGAGGATGTTCTCTAACGCAATAGAAAAAAAACAATAACCTGAATGTTGATGAAAAGGAGAAAAATCTAAGTTTCTAATAATTACTAAGGCGTTCCGCAGAATTCAAAGACATAAAACTATATATGGGAATGTGTGTATAATATATCTACTATGATGTTAAACATAACACAGATTTAAGATTTGGAAAATTTTTATTTGGAATAAGAATCTTTTATCAAAGTGTCATTCAGTTACTCCATATGAACAAAATATTTCATGAACTATTTCTACTCAAACTCATAGCTGTAGAGTCATAACCATCTCATAGCTGACTCTCTCTGGCAGATTTTAAGAGGCCAACTCACATAAGAGGAGACTGCCCATCTTCTACCTCAGAATAGCTGGTGGACTTGAATCTCCAGAGACACCTTTGGGTTAGCAGCATGCCTCACTACAGACTACATCACCAGAGCTCCCTAACTCACACTCTCTCACTACCAACTAGCAGCTACCAAGTAGACCACAAGAGTTTCAGCTCAGTAATAAACATTAAGTTGTTATCACTTTGTTCTGTTTATTCTGCAATGTTTTCTAAAGTCAATCAATGTTTGACTCATGCACTAGGATCGTAAGTTCCTTGAATAGTGAAGTTGTATTTTCTTCAATCAACTAGAATGGTTGGCACAAGAAAAAATATTAGTTGAATACATAAATTTTTTTAAAGTAAGTATTTTTATCCTCAAAAGTATGGGAAATTTTCAAGGAGCTCTAAATAGCTTTTTTAAAAACGCTGAGAGGGATCATATTTTCCAATAGTTGGGATTAAAGCTACAGTGATCTAAAACAGTATGATACTAGCATAAGGATATATCCACAGATCACCAACACTAGTGAATGGGAAAATAGTCTCTTCAAAAAACGGTGCTATGACAATTGTCTATTCCCACAGAAAAGAAGCTGAGTTTCCTCTATCTTACACCACATATAGAAATTCATTAAAAATGAACGAGTGATTTAAGTCTAAAAATTAAAATTATATAACTCTTGGCAGAAAAAAGTAGAAGTGAACTCATCACACCTTGGATTAGTAGCAGATTATCAGATATGAAACTAAAAGCATTATCAACAAAATAACAAATGAGATTCTATAAAATTTAAAATATTTATGCATCAAAAATTTTATTCAATGTACACCCATGTTTATCGTGGCTTTGTTCACAATGGATTGAGAAGCTGTGATATATTCACACAATGGAATACTACACTGCATTGAAAAACAAGGAACTCATGCAATATTATTCAAAATTGGTGACCCTGGAGGACATTATGCTGAGTGAAGTATCTCAGTCACAAAAGGACAAATACTGCATAGAACCACTGTTGTTAAAATAGGACTGACATCGGGGTTGGGAGGAGACTCAAAAGGATGGAATAAATAATGTATACTGCATTGAAACAGATGAGGGAGAAAACTGTTTAAAAGGGATATGTGATTAGGTATTACTGTCATGACAGGAGTCTAGAACGAAGGCTGCATAATGGAATGGACCTCGGGGGAGGGATTGTAAAACAATGAAGAAATTTTTCTTTTACTTTTCAAAGAAGAGTGAACTAGGGGAGAGAGGGGTGGGCAAGAAGAAAAGTGCAAAAATGAATGAATGGAAATCTAAAGTCTCTAACTTCTCATTAAAATTATTAATAATAATAAAAAATTTTAAATATTTTATCCAGAGTACTAAGATAACCCATGAAATGGGGAGAAATATTTCAAAATAAAATAACTAAGGATCTAATATCCAGAATCTATGAAGAAAATCTTATAACTCAACAACAAAGGGAACCACTGGAAAACAGTTAAAGACTCTGTCAATTCAGTTTTCTAGCCCAGTAATCATCAGATCTAATAAGTGAGTAGAAAAGGCTATACCATGGAAAAAAGGTCATAGGAAAAGAAGATTCTCCTGAGACAGTGGCTGTAAAAATGGATTGTAAGCACAGCACAGAATTAAACAGTATTCTGGCGAGAAAAAAAAAAAAACCAAAACCAGGAAGAAAAAAAAAAACACCAACAAACAGTATTCTGCTGTTATACACAGACAGGGTCATCAGGAGTCAGAACTGACTCAAAACACCTAACTATAATGTGATCAGTAACATATAGAAGAAAACATTCCTTATAAACTATTAGCCATAAAGGAAGAAAAAGGATATAACTTTTGCCCAAAAACAAAGCTCAGAAGGCAGGAAGTAGTAGGAAAAGGGCAAACACAAATGGGACACACAATGAGGAAATACAAAGAGTGCAGTTACGTGAGAATTGTAATTAATGTCACAAAAGGTATTATGAATGAAAAACCATTTTGCACTGTAAATGTCAGTGAAAACCACAAAACGTTTATTAAGAAGACTCTTTCTAAAAATGAAGCTAAGAAAAAAAGAAGCTAAACAAAGGAGTAAGAACTGCCACACAAATAATTATATGCACACTCATGTTCACTGAATTATTTACAAAAGCAAAGAAATGGAAATAACCCAAGTGTCCATCAAATAAATGGATAAAGATACATTCACACAGCTTTAGTATTATGCAACACTAAAAAAATTAAAAAATCACAAAACACTATTTAACACTGATGCTTCTAGAGGACATTAGTCTAAGCAAAATAAGTCAGTCATAAAAGGACTATAATGGTATGGTATAATACCATAATTTATATGAAAGGTATCCTGGATGCTTTGGATAGAATCAGTTGGAGGCTGAACAGGGATGGGAAGGAAGAAAGAAGGGAATTTTAGGGAAAATTCCCATAGATGGAAAAAATACTGGGGCAGCAGAGATGGAGGGTGAAGAATAGGCAAGGTTCAAAAGGATTTAATAATTCCATATGACCCAGCTATTCCACTGCTTGGAATGTATCCCAAGAAAATGAGAACTGAGGCTCAAATGGAGACTTATACACCAATGTTCAAAGTAGTGTTATTCACCACTGCAAGAACATGGAAATAGCCCAGATGTCCAACCACAATCAATGGGAAGAAATTATGGCACATTCATACAATGGAATACCATGCAGTACGCAGGAGCAATGATTCTGTAAATTAGGTTAAGTAAAGTATAACTTAAGTTAGGTATAACTTGGGAGGAACTGGAAAGCATTACTCTGAGTGAACTAACTCCTTTATTATTGTAGAATGAGTATGAGGATGGGGGGAGGTGGAAACAGAGGGATGAAGATGGAGGGAGGTGGAAGCAGAGGGATGAGGATGGGGGGAGGTGGAAGCAGAAGGATGAGGATGGGGGAGGTGGAAGCAAAGGGATGAGGATGGGAGGCAGAACTAATCATGGGGTTGTACAATTCAACGGGTGGGAGTGGGGAAAATTGGAAGAATCTGGTGTGAAAAACAATGCATTAGAATTTTGTAAATAAACTAGTACCATAAAGCAAAAAAATTACTTAATGAGATGTGATAAAAGGCTATTAATCAACTGTAATTAATTACTTAAAAGTATATAACGAAAATCAAATTTTATTAAAAAATTAAAAAACAAAAACCAGGATGGGGGAAGGAGACATAGGAATAAAAAGAAATAGGTAAGCTGGGTGAAAGGAAAAGCCACATATCATAAGAGACTAATCAGACATTGTAACTAATTAATTATATTAATTTGCAGTATCTAATATTAGAAAAAATATGTATGAATGAGGAATTTATATTATAATTACAATGTTTTAAAACAAAATCTGTATGATTTCATGAAAAAACGATGATTATATTCACTTAAATGAAAATGAACAACAAAGGTCAATCACTGCATGAATTAAAAGGAAAAAAAAAGAAAAGTAAGAAATTAAGAACTCTTAGGAACTAAGGCAAAAGAAGTCAATCCTGGAGCAGAATTTCAAAACTCCTGAAGTCAAGAGATATTGCCCGCAGAGGAAGAAAATGGCAGCAGCTTGAGGAATCACAGAAGCCCACAGAGGAGACTGATGTTGAATAGAGTAGGCAGGAGTAGACGTTAAATGCTGGTGAAACAGGGAAAGGGGTGGTAAAACACACCTGGCAATGGTGGGGACAACATGGAATCTATTGGTTTTCCTACTACTAGGAAATATCTTTATTCTGCTCTTCTCTGTGAAATTTGCTTGTCTGTCAGATAATGTTCTACATCTGAGCAATCAAATTAAGACAGACTAGGAAGGAGGACTGGCCATCCACTTCCAAAATAGCAGGCCTTTGAAAACCCTATGTACAGCAGAGCACACTTAGACTAGCAGATATGGCAAATACTGCACGGCAGCACCAAGAAGCCAAAGCAAAGGGAAGAAATCAAGATATTAAGGAGTTGAACAAAAAATTTAAGAGGGCAGCGTGGGAAGACAAGGTAAAATATTACAATGAAATGTGCAAGGAGCTGGAGTCAGAAAATCAAAAGGGCTGAACTTGCTCAGCATTTCTTAAGCTGAAGGAACTGAAAAAAAATTCAAACCTCGAGTTGCAATACTTAAGGATGCTTTGGACAGAATATTAACTGATCCAGGAAGTATTAAAAGAAGATGGAAAGTATACAAAGTCATTGTACCAAAAGGAATTGGTGGACACAGAAGCATTTCATGAAATAACGTATGAGCAAGAGCCTATGGTGATGAAGAAATAAGTTCAAGCTGCTCTGAAAGAATTGGCAAAAAGAAGGCCCCAGGAATTGAAGGCATATCATGACATATTTCAAAAAACAGATGCTGCCCTGGATGTGCTCACCAAGGTGTGCCAAGAAACCTGGAGGACACCACCAGGCCATCTGACTGGAAGAGATCAGTATTTGTTCCCATTCCAAAGAAAGGTGAACCAACAGAGTGTGAAAATTATTGAACAGTATCATTGAGATTACATGCAAGGAAGATTCTAATGAAGATTATCCAAAAATGACTAGAACAGCACATCATCAAAGAACTGCCTGAAGTGCAGCTTGGATTTAGAAGAGGCCATGGCACTAGGGATATTATAGCTATAGTCAGATGGATCTTGACCGAAAGCAGGGAGTACCAGTGCAATGTCTACCTGTGTTTCTTTGACTATACAAAGGCATTTCACTGTGTGGATCACAACAAACTGTAGCTGACTCTGAGAAAAATGGGATTCGCAGAACACTTGATTGTGCTTATATGAAGCTTATACTTGGACCAGGAGGCAGTTGTTAGAGCAGAGCAAGGAAATACTACATGGTTCAAAATTGGGAAGGGTGTGCACCAAAATGTGTCCTATCTCCATCTTCTCAATCTATACGCGAAAAAGATTATCTGGGAGGCTGGGCTCTACGAGGAGAAGTGTGGCATCTGGATCGGAGGTAGTCTCATCAATGATCTGCATTATGCAGATGAGACAACCCTGCTTGTTGAAACTGAGGAGGACCTGAAGCACTTGCTGCAGAAGTAAAAAACTGAAGCCATCAATATCAACATCATGAAGCTCAACATCAAGAAAACAAAGATTCTCACCACTAGGCCAATTGGTAGCATCATGATAGATGGTAAAGAGATTTAGATTGTTTACAGCTTCAGTTTGCTTGGCCCTACAATCAACACTCTTGGTACCAGCAGCCAGGAAATTAAAAGGTGAATTGCACTGGGAAAGTATCCTGTCAGTGACTTCTCCAAATTACTGAAGAGCAACAAGGTCAGTATGGAGACTAAGGTGTGCCTAATACAGGCTATGATCTTTGCAATTATTTGCTATGCAGCAGAGAGCTAGACAGTGACTAGGGATAACAGAAAGTTGATGCCTTTATACCATGGACTGCTAAGGGAACAAAGAAGTGCATCCTGGAGAGAGTGAAGCCAGACTGCTCCTTGGAGGCAAGGAGACAAGGATTCTGACATACTCTGGACATGGTGCAAGGTGGGATCATTCCTTGGAGAGGGATGTCATGCTTGGGAGGGTGAAGGGACAGCTCAGGAGAGGAAGACCCTCAATGAGATAAGATTGATTCAGTCACTGGGGTATAGGGCTAGATGTGTCGGTGACAGTAAGATTGGCAAGAGATACAGAGCAGGGTTTAGGGCTGTTGTACATATAGTCACTAGGAGTTGCAGGTGACTCGATGGCACATAACAACCAACAGGCAGATTAAAGTCAACATGCACATTAAAATACGTTTAATATTATTAGTCATTTAGAAAATATAAACCAAAATGACAATTTATAGAAAAAGAAGAAAACAAGTGTTAGATATAACGCTTAGACATTTAACTGCTGGTAGAAGCATGAAATGGAATTGTTGTTGTTAGGTGCCATTAAGTTGACGACTCATGGTGACCCTATGAAGAGCCAACCTGAAATCTGCCCTATTTTGTGCCATCCTCATCATCTCCGAGACACTAGAGCCCAGTATAAAAGTCATCACGTTAACTCATCTTGTTGAAGGTCTTCCTCTTCTTCACTCACCCTCCATGCATGTTATCCCTTTACAAAGAACAGCCTCACCAAGCTACATATACAAAGTATGAAAGATGAAGCTTCGTCATCCTTGCCTCCAAGGAGCACTCTGGTGACCTTTTCCACAACGTATATGTTTGTAGCCACTATTATATAACAGTTCGGTGGTTCCTCAGCAAGTGAAACTTACATACCATAGGTTCACAGGCTCTAGCAATGCCACTCCAAGTTATATATTCAAAAAAACTGAAAACAGAGACTCAAACAAAAATTACACAACTATGCCCACTGTAGCATTATTCACAAATGCCCAGAGGTCCAAACAACCCAAGCATCAACCAGGTTCTATATCACAAATAGAACAAAATACAGAGTATGTTTAAACACTAATATTATAATAAGTTCTGATACATGCTGTATGACGTGGATAAACCTAAAAAAATACAACAGTAAGTGAAATAATGTGCAAAATAAGGCAAATACTATTCTACTTCCATGAACTATCTAGAATAAACTAATTCATAACACGAAGTGCTTTTTTTTTCCTTTTTCTGAAAAAAA
The DNA here is from genome assembly GCF_000299155.1 of Elephantulus edwardii. NCBI lineage: Eukaryota > Metazoa > Chordata > Mammalia > Macroscelidea > Macroscelididae > Elephantulus > Elephantulus edwardii. The sequence continues at coordinate 16,144,616 of NW_006399816.1, forward strand.
TGCTCCCCTTCTGACCTCATATGCTTGGTTGATCTAAGAAGCAAGTACCTCCCTGGTATTACTGATCACCACAAAGTCCTATTTATTGGTTTCAGTTTTGCTCCCCTTTTGTATTTCAATGCTGTTTATTGAGGAGTGAATGAGATATTCATTGGATGAAAGTTGAGAGACAGGAGTGAATGTCATTCCAGGCTTAAAGGGTAACTTAAGACTACTGTCTTGAAAGTTCCATCAGTCTTTATCTGGAAGCCGATGTATTTTTATCATTTTGAGTTTTGCTTTATATTTTTCTCTCACCCTCCCCCAAAACTTCTACTGTGGTCATCTTTTAGAGCAATCAGTAATGGTAACCAAGCCTTATACTGTTTACTTCTTCTAGTCATAGAAGTTGAAGTTCAAGGAATCTATGAATCCTTGGACTCACTGTTTCTAAGGGCCTTTCCTTTTCTTCCCTCTTTGTTCCAGACAAGGTAAGATGCACAGTTGCACTGATCATAAACTTTTAAGAATTCAGTTTCTACTCAAAGTAGTATGCAGTATATTATCTTCTTCAACTATTATTATGCCAACCAACTTTAATGTCTGTCCATCTTCTTCTCCCAGAGACTCATAGTTCTGTGTCCCCGTTCTTCTACAAGAGTCTTCCAAGCATTATCTTATTTTTAAGCACTCTGTACATCTTAGAAGACATTGTAATAAACAATTATTAAATGGGGAGGGAGGATTAATCATAGGGTTGTACAATTTGATGGGTGGAGGGGTGAGGGACATTGGAAGACTCTGGTGTGGAAAATAAATTTTGTAAATAGACTAGTAATTTAAAAGAATCAAATAAATTAAAAATAATAAACAGGTTGAGGGGAAGGAGTAATAGTAGGCAAAGATCAATAGTAATTAATTTTATTAAACACAATGTAAATGTAGGAATGTGTGAAACACAATATATGTGAATGATATACAATGTATGTAAATTTTGTCTGCAAGTCAATATTAAATAAAAATGAAGTGGGAGGGAGATGAAGATACTATAAATTATTTTCTTTCCCGCAAAAAATAAGATGTAGTTCCCACAAAATATTAAGAAATTATCAGAAAAATTTTTGAGAGTTTATGTATGTCATTTTAATAGAATGACTCTTAGGAAAAAAAAAACAACCTTAAAATTTACCCTGAACTGGAAAAAACGGAATTTTTCCTTAAAATAAAAATCCTAAACTTTCTTTGTACAGAAAACAAAAAACCAGTAGTAGCTGACTGTATCTTTCAACAGTTATCCCATTTTTCTCAAATTATTTCCACTAAAAAAATTTAGCACTGTTTTTAAAAAATTGTATAGAATTATTAAAGAATAGTTTTCAAACTTACTTTTAATACCTTATATAGTATGGAGAACACAGACTTTGGTATCAAATGAACTTGTTTTCAAATCTTGATCTGATCACTTAAATTTTCTAGATTATCTTCCTCAGTGTTCAGCTACTCTTTTATCAAATTTAGGATCTTAATTTAATGATAATAAAGCTGCTAGGTAAGGATCTCAAATATGTGTCAAATAATTTTCAGGGCTTATCCTATTTTTTGTTATCCCAAGTCATGGATCAAAATAGTTTTGAAGTGAGACATTAACTTATTTTACACAATAGTTATAGCCTAAGTAGCTACTGTTCTATTATTATATACTTCTCATTTTTATACTAGAAATAATGCTGCAATGAAAATGTTTGGACTTAAGTTGACTGTTAAACATGAAATAGACTAAGTATTTAAAAGTCCTTTGAACATATTGCCATATTCAACTCCTAAAGAGCTGTATTAATTTATAAGGCTACCAGAAGAGACATATTTTAATAAACTTCATTAACAATGGATTACTTCATTAACAATGGATTGTTGTTGATTACTGCCAAGTAATTTTTAATCTAACTAAGTATACAAAATTTAGAACCTCAGTTTAAGGATTTCAAACTTCCTTTAATAAGCAGTGAAACCAAGCAGCTTTTCCTATTTCCTAGTTGTTTGTATCTCTTCTAGTCTTAAATTAGGCTATGGAGAACTGTTATGTGCCGTCAAATTGACAGACTCTCAGTGGCCTTATGAAAAGATCCAAACCTTGTCCTCTCTAGTTCCAATCTCACAATCTCTGACATGCTCAAGCTCACGGTCACAGTCACTATCAATTCATTTTCTTGACAATCTTCCTCTCTTTTTCCGACCCTCCATCTTTCCCAGAATGATGTCTTTTTCCAAGGACTGGTCCCTCCTGAAAACACATCCAAAGTATGTGACACAATTTCCCCATCCTTGCCTACGGAGCACTCTAGTTACACTTAATCCAAGACAGACTAAAGGAGGGATCATGTATGATGATTTTTTTAGTTAGTTCTTTCCTTTAGTCTTGTTTAATTTAGAAATCCACACCCCCACCATGGCATTTAGGGAGCACCAATAGCCTAAGGAGTAGTAATAAGGAGTTGCATACCACCTCAAAAGGCATGTGCTTTGAATTCACCAGTTGTTCTGCAGGATAAAGATGGGTCATTTCCTCCTGTGATTCATTTTTAGCCTCTGAAAACCTGGTAAAGGATCTGCTATGAGTCGATCCAGCACCTAACAACAACAATTTGGTATTTACATTTATACTTAAGGCTTTTTTTGTTGGTTGTTTTTGTTTTTTTACAGTATTTTCAGAATAAACATTAAAAATTTTAGACCTGCTATCATGAAAAGGCATGGAAAGAACATAAAATGAGATTGTTCTGGTTTAACATTACTACAAGAAACAAAAAGAGATCTTGAAAAGTGGAAGAATATCCCTTG
>NW_006399816.1:16149382-16186622 GCF_000299155.1 Elephantulus edwardii
GAGAATAGTGCAACAATGAATGAGTGGAAGCCCAAAATCTCTGTAAATGTTTATGAAAATTAATAAAATATAATAAAAAAAGAGATTGTTCTGGTTTTTAAACAACTCAGTCTTTTATTTATTTTTTAAATTAATTTAATTTTAATACTACAATCATTAAACTCTATTTCAGTTTCTTTTATACCATAACATCCTCATCTATCCACTTACACTATAGTTTAACTGAACTGAGCCAGCAGCATGCTAAAGAACTAAATGATTCATCGCTATACAAAATTACCAGGTCATCTGTAAGCATTATCAGAACCAGAAGCAGTACGGCTCAAGAAAGAAAAAAGTTTAAAAATGACCTTCTAATCACTCTATGTAGAACAATAAAATTATACTAAACAAAAAGATTGTCTTAGGTATTTCTATTATCTCATGTTCCCTGCTCCATGATTACAGCAAAGAGTAAATGCCAGCCAAGTCTTCTATCAGGCTGCTCTGCAACTCTTAGAGTCAATCAGTTTGCACTAGTGAGGCTGGGTCAAATATGTGCAAAGACTTCTGTCAAATTCTGACATAGTATATTCTGAACAATAAATTACCATATTAGCTCTCTAAATTCCATCCCAGTAAAATTAAAAGCTGGAATTCTTTAACAAACTATACTTTGCTTTGATTCCTGTATAACTGACTCATTTACAACTTAAAATGTTTTATCTAGAATTTATCATTGTATAGAGAAACTATTTACTGATTCCAATAGTCAAGACTCCTTTCTAACAACACATTTTTTTATTATTCTTAGTTTTCAAGATTACACCCAAATATACAGACAGCCATTTATTAAAAACCACACTGGAAGTTTTAGAGCTTCTAGGCAATTGCACAAATGCTAGTAAAAATATTAAATTCACTAGACTTTTAAAAACCCAAAGATCCACTTCAACGATTTAGACCCTCCCAGAAGAGCCATGGGTGAGCATTAACATTACTGGTAAGTATATTCATTTTCTCCTGGACACAAGAGTCTACTATTTGGTCCTAAAAGCCTTCTGAGGTCCCAACTCTTCTCACTATTTCTTAGCTGTTGGAATTGACAAAGAACCTCATAAGCAGTTCCTTACTTCACCTCTGCCTTGCATGTGGACTGCTGAGCTGTAAAACAACCCAGTGGTATATGGAATTTGGTCCAGGACTTAAGAACAATAAATGACATAGTTGAGCCTCTACATCCTCTGGTTCCTAACTTTTATACTATAATAGACAAAGTTCTAGTCAATAGGCCTTTTATTTTAAGAACTACCTTCCCTCTGTAACTTGATTTGTGCCACTGTTAGAACCTCTACTTGGAATATTATTGCTTTTAATTTTTGACTCATGTACTTTCAACTTGTTAAATTTGTGTCTTCTAGGCTGCAACACTTCCATGATGCATCTTCAAGGATATGAACATGTATGGCTAAGCACAACTAATAACAGTGCATCCAAATTCCAAAATCAATCTCCACAATAGTCTACATGTTTCCTACTGCCAAAAGGGCCCTTTAGAGTAATAAGAGAAGATCTTCACCCTGAAACCTACAGAGTCCCTTTTCAGCAGGAAGTAGCTAAGAGAATAAGCTGTCCCCTTTTCCTTATGAATCAGGGTGAAATCTCTCTCAGGGAGGAGTGATAGGGAATGGCAAAGGACATACTGACAAGATTAATCAGAAGTGGTTTTGACAAGCACTGTGGCAATGGGACAATTAAAGAAGACTTTCAGGGGGGAAGGAACAAACTGGGGGGGTAGAGAAAATAGTGCAACAATGAATGAATGGAAATCCAAAATCCCTGTAAATGTTTATTAAAATTAATAAAATTTAAAAGGAAAAAAAACCCAACAACCAAAAAACCCAAAGATCAGACCTAGAATATTATACATAAAGGAATCTAAGATTTAGAGGTCAATCTCAGGTTCTGTATGAAGGTCAGACATCAATGTTTTAAAATCAGGAAGAGAAGTTTGTAGGGAAGAAACCCACCTACAGAAAAACGTGTGATTTCAATTTCCCAAAATTCAAGTACAGAAGTGCACAGCTTGTGTTGAACTGTTAGAAGGCATACTGTCTAAAAGCAGAGTAGAGTGAATCACAAAACCTTTGAATGTCCTTTCCAGTACTTACAGGGCCTGTGTCTTTGAATTTGCATCACCTGATCTCCAGGCCTTGGGTATTAGGCATGTGGGGCAAGGAAAATTCAATTATAAGAAACGAGAGAAGGAGACTGTGAAATATAATCCAATGACAAAGAAGCCCTTGGCAAAGAAACACTGGTAACCAATATTAGTAAGATGCAGCAGAAACCTTACCCTCACTGCACAAAAACAGAATACATCATTTTAGCTATTTAGGAATGCTGAAGCATCTGGTGCATCTCTTTTCAAAAGGCAAAGTCCAAATTTATATATTAAAAAAATTCAAATCCTTCCATAAATTATTCATGTATCTTGCAAAATCCAGAATAATTGTAAATTTGTATATAGAAATGTTCTGCTCTAAGAAAAGTTTCTACAATACTGAGATCATAACCCACTATCGTTAACTCCTATTCATGGCTAACTTTCATCACGTTGCTGAGGATGTAAACCTTAATGGGAGCAGACTACCTCATCTTTCTCTTGCAAAGCAGTTGGTAGCTACAAACCACTGCCCTTCTGATTAGCAACTCAACACATAACCCACTATGACAGCAGGGTTCCTTACTGGTCTTTCTTGAGAGGTACTTATAAAAAGGAGCTCTGGCAGAATGCACACCCTATAAGGTGTTGCCTAAAAACCAAAGTTCTGGTCTTGGTGGTTCAAATCCACCAGCTGTTCCAAGGCAGAAAGAAGGGCAGTCTCCTCCATTAAACTTACAGCCTAGGATATCTGCTAAAGCATCCCTACTACGTCAAATTCACTGCTTTATAGATTTATATCCAACATCAAATAAACTAAAACTGGAAATCAAGTCTCAAAGAAAAGGCCTTGACTTACACATCAAAAAACTGGCAGCTATGTTTTAAATTAAAGTAAGATGTTTAAATAATTATGTATATTTTCTATTACTCACCTAATTCTTCATTTTGCTTTTAACAATCTTTTAAAAATAAATTTCCTACAAACCATGCAAGCCAACTGGTACCCTTAATTTGTAGATCACTGATTTAAATAACAAACTAGCATGTAGGAATCTAGTATTATAAATTCATTACACAAAATCAGTGATTGCAACAGGATCAGTTATACATTCAATATTGGCATTATAGCAATTGTGAAACACTAAGTGATTAATAATAAATTGTATTCAAATATGCCACACACTAATCAAATGATGAGAAAACAATAAAATTGCAAGCATTCACAGCTTATTAAAATGACCATGAGTGTGCCCACATATCTATCTACATAAAGCTGAAATACCACACACACAAAAGTTCCAATACTTTTTTGTAATAATTAACACTCGTTTGAATAACCAAAAATGCTTTTTAAGATAAAATTAACCCCTGAGAAGTGAAAATCCAGAAACTAGTAGCAATTTAGTTTTAATGTTCAGTATTTATAATAAAATATTAGCCATCTAGAATACATTTCAAAAGTTTATAGCCTTGAATACTTTTTAATACTTACTGCATGAGAAACTATCACTAGAAGCTTAACCATCTTTTTTCCTTGTGTAAAATACACTTGAATTTATCCACAATGGAAAGATCCTTACTATTCTCTGGATACTATTATCAAAAGTAAACTCCATTATGAATAATAAACTGGGCCAAATTAAAATTCTAACATTATAATATATCACCCCAAAATACCCAAATAATCATTATGCAATAACCTTACCTAGACTTGTAGGTTTTATCAGTTCATCCAGTAAATCATAAAATGGTAATTTTTGAAGTTTTATGTCCGGATGGACTGGGTGAAGAGCTGATGTAAGATGTGGGAGTTCCAGTTCATGTTTAGGTCCCAGAAGAGAAACAGGGAGTAACGGTGATGATGCAGGGTGACCATCATAAGTGAGTTGTGGAATGGTAGATGGAGACAAAGTTGCTGGCATAGGACTTGAATGTACGTTGGGGATGGACAAGTCCGCGGGCGTCATGATTTTCTGGGGAAAGCGCCGCCTATACAGTTCTTTAATTTTCATTTGTACAGCAGGACTGCAGCCAGCCTTTAGTAAGTGCAGGGCTTTTGTGAGAAGTTCGTGTTTGCGTCCGTGCTTGTTTCTCCCAGCGTAGCCCAACAGTACTTGGAGTTCAGAAACTCTAAGGCTCATAACCATTTGCTTAGAGACAAAACAAAATATAAAACATTAGTATTCCAATAATATAATTTATAATAAACAATATTTCATTATAACCCCTTTGTTTACAGCTCACTTGAAAGTCACTACCTATCTCAAACTTAAAATGTGAGCAGTTAACAAAAATAGCCAAAAGAAAGAGAAAACTAATATTCATAAATGTATTTCTTTTTACCCAGGGTAGGAAAAGGTCTTTTTTAAAAAAGTACACACCATAAGAGTATTACATCTCACTTTACTGTATCTTTTCCCTTAAATTGCCAAATACTTATCAAGTACATACTGAGTTTCCAGGGAAGTGCTAAGTGTTTGGTGAACTGGCAAAAAATAGAAGTATGATTTCAAAAGCATTTTACTTCTTGGGGGAAAATTACAAGTACACATGAAAAACACAAACCACTTACCTCAATCATATAAACAATAAGTCTACTATACCAATTCTAAATTGGTAGAATTAACTTTTTTAAACTGTTTTCCTCCCTCTCCACTTTATTTTTATTTTATATTGGTTTGTATACTACGTATTATTCATGTACATTCACTTTTTGACCAATTGTATATTAGACACTATACCACATAACTTCATACATGTTTTTTCATCTATTCAATCTCTGTGGTATATATTACAAAATTATCTTCAAAGATTAAATAAGCTCATACAGTCACGATAAGTCTGATTTAAAGCCTATGGCCTTTTCAATAAACTCATTAAGAAAGAGACAAAACTGGAAACACTTGCAAGGCCAGACTTAAAAAAAAAATCCCAAGAATTTGATCCATATCTACAAATGAGTACAACTATAATAAAGAAGCCTATTTAATCTTGTTTAATTCTACACCTTCAAACTTACTTGGTCATTGTTCCTCCTTTTCCTACACATACCATAAGGCTTAAGTCGGAATTGACTCATAGCTGACCGTCCAGCAGGTTTTCAGAGACGGTAAATCGCATAGCAGGAGACAAGCTCAGCGTTTTCCTGTAGAGCAGCTGTTGGATACGAACAGCATGCCTTTGGGTTGGCAGTACAACTCCTTACCACTAAGCCACTAGAGATCCCTTTCCAAAATGCTACTAGTGAAAAATGCCTATCTACAGTACCAATCTTACCATTTTAAAGTGTTTTTGGGGTTTTTTTTTTCTTTAAAAAAATGTCAAAAGAGAAAAATATAGCTTACAGAAAAGACTTCACCACAGAAATACACACTAATTTTAGTTTTTTTTCCCCTTTTTGCAATTGTTTTATTCCCATCTAGCACCAATAATACACAAAAGTATTGCTGTCTATAGTAACTCCACTACTCATCCCCCTATGAGCTTCACCCCACCCCCCTCAAGCCAGTCCTCCAGAAGGATTTACAGGTAGCAAAGCAATTAACATAAAATGGTGAGGGGAAAATGTATAAAAGCTCTATATGCAATTAAAAGCAGGTTAATCAAACTCATGAGGTCATCATGAATCAGAATCTATTCAACACCAGTGGTTAGTCAAATGTGAGTCTTTCTCATACTTCTTTTATCTGGGAAACTGCTTCCCGAGATCCAGCTTTTTTTTTTTTTTTCAGTTTTTGCCCATTAAATCTGGTAAAAAGAATGACTTTCTTCTGACTACTCTTACTCGCCTTTTTTTGTATATTTTGGTACTTATCATGCTGTACTTTTTGAAAGCAAGGCTGTGTCATCTGCGTAATGTGGATTGTGTATGAGCCTCCGATCCTGATACATTTTTCTTCACAGAATCCATATAGAGCTTCATATTACACAAAGAAAACAGTACAAATTACATACTAGAAAAATGTTTTTCCATTTCTATTTCATTATCAAACACAGTTAATTACTAAAACCTCCCTTGTAAAAGCTTTTGTCCTTAATCTATAGAGACAGGATTCCAATGCAGCAAAATGTATTACAGTTTTATTTTTGTTTAGAAACAAATTGACAATTCACATAAAGTATCTGCTCAATAGTCAAAATAAAGTTAATGACATAACTACAAACCTGACAGTTCTCAATTATGTCTGTGACAATATCTGAAAGGTACAAGCAACAACAAAAGCAACACTTAGTACACAGTAGATAAACAGTGTAAACAATACCTTGTAAAAGAAAGCCAGGGCTGGGTTGGCTTTTTTAAAACAGGAGATAACATTAATCACCACAATTTATAAATAAGGCAAGTACTGTCCTCATTTTACAGATGGCAAAAAGGATGTTCCAATCTAACTCTCAAGCTTATATATCATACTGTACGTCTTTTAGAGCAGTAAGTCACAAGCTTTTTGTTATGGAAAAATAAAAACCTTGCTGTGTACAATTGAACTACAACCAACTCAGGGTTGAAAAATCACAAGGAAAGAGATTGCACATCTTTCTCCTGGAGCTGCTGGTGAATTTGAACTGCATGCCTTTAGGCTGGCAGCACAACTCCTTACCACTAGGGTCAGAGCTCCCTAAAAACTCATTAGAAAGTTCATTTATTCATTAATCAACCAAGAAAATGCTATGCATTTTCAAGCATTTGTCATTTCATTCCAAATGAGCAGCTTCAATCCAAAAATGGCTAGAGCAGTGCACTGACAGAGAACTGCCAGAAGGTCAGCCTAGGTTTAGAAAAGGCCGTAGCACCAAGGCTGCCTATCAATGCTGATACCAAATGGATCTTGGCTGAAAGCAAAGAATGCCAGAAAATTTCCATCTTTGTTTTAATAATATGAAAGGCACGTGACTGTGTGGATCATAACAAAACACGGTTAACACTGAGAAAAGTGAGAATCCCAGTACATCTAATCATGCGTGTACAAAAATTATACCTAGACCAAGATGCTGTTGCCTCAACAGATTAAGGGAACACTATATGGTTTAAAATCAAGAAAGGTGTGTCAAGGCTATATTCATTCTCCACACCTATTCAATACGTATGTTGAGCAAATTTATCAAGAAGCTAGACTCTGGGTGGAAAAAAAGTGGTATCAGGATAGGAGACTCATTAACAACCTGGATTATGTAGACACCATCTTGCCTGCTCAGAGTGAGGAGGATTTTAAACATCTGGTGTAGAAGATCAAAGAATACAGCCTTCAATATGGATTATATCTCAGTATCAAGAAGACAAAAATCCTAAAGATAGGAAACATCATATTAGATGAAGAAAATTATCAATCATTTCATCTTGCTTAGATGTACAATCAACCGTTGGCACCAGCAAGTAAAGAAATCAAAAGACATACTGCACCAGGAAAGTCTCCTCTCAAGGATCTCTCCAAAGAAACAAAGAGCAAAAAATGTCAATTTGAAGACTAAGATGCACTTGATTTAAGCCATGGTCTTTTCAATCACTTGTAGCTTGGTTTCACTCTCTCCAAGACAGATCTGTTAGTTCTCTTGGCAGTCCACAGTATGTTCAATACTCTTCTCCAGCACCACAATTCATGGCATCAATTCTGTCACCTTTGGTCATTTTCTAGCTCTCTGATACTTACTTAGCAAGTAATTGGGAAAAACATGACCTAAATCAAACATACTTTAGTCTCTAGACTGACATTGTTGTTTTTTTAGCAATCAGGAGAGGTCCCTGACTGCAGATTTCCTTAATGCACTATGTGATTTCCTGACTTTCGGTGCCAAGAGTGTTGATTGTGGAGCTGAGCAAACTGAAATTGTTAACCTCAATCTCTTCCCTATTCATCATGGTGCTGCCAATTAGCCCAGTGGTGAGAATCTTTGTCTTCTAGAAGATGAGCTTCAATCCATATTAAACACTAGTCTTTGACATACAGACAGTAAGCATTTTTTAAAAAATATTATTAAATAGAAAGTACTAATTTTGTCATCTCATTATCTCACTGTCAGACTCACTCACTCAATTATGTGGAGTTCGAACCAACTCAAAGCTGATCTTCCAAGTGGATTTCCAGGATGCTTTATTTCACACGTGAGGAAACTGTTCATTTTTCTCCTGAGGAACTGGTGGTGTATTCGAACCATCCCTTAGGTTAGTAACTCCCTCCATACTCAAGAGCTCCCTACATTGTTAAAGGCCATGTCTAAATTACCAGTAAGAATGAAAATTTCCTGATGAACCATGTAATTATTCACATTTGTATACCCAAGACAGTAGTTTATAGGCTTAGTAATAAAATACTCTATACTGAGTCTTTACCTTTTTATAATTTTTAACCAACTGTAAACCACAATGAATTAGAGACAAAATAGGCAATAATATAAAAATATTTCACTTTAAAAAAATTATTTATTCATTTTAATGAAAGTTTACAGAGACTTGGGATTTCCAGTCATTCATTTTTGTACTTTTCTCCCCCCCACCCCCTCCCGCCCAAATCACTCCTCTCCTTGAAAAGAAGAAAAACTTTCATTTTTATATAATCCTTGACCCCAAGTTCACGCCACTATGTAGCCTTCACTCTGAACTTCAGTAATGCCAAGAATACCTATTCATAGATCCCTTTTAAACAGATTTCTCCCTCATCTGTTTCAACGCAATATACATCATTCCTCCTGTCCTTTTCTGTCTTCCCTCAACCCTGATGTCAGCCCCGTTTTACAACAGTGGCCTTATGTAATATTTGTCCTTTTGTGACTGAGATATTTCTTCACTCAGCGTAATGTCCCCCAGGGTCATTCACTTTGCATAATATTTCATGAGTTCCTTGTTTTTCAATGCTGCACAGTATTCCACTGTGTGGATATACCAGAGCTTCTCTATCTATGTTTATTGACGGGTACAAAAATATTTCACCTTTATGTTCGCTTTCGACCCACAAACGACACTTCAGGCATGTTATCAGGAAGAGCTAGTTTTGGGAAGGTAGAGGAAGATCCTCAATGAAGACACACTGATACAGAGATTGCAACAACGGGTTTATTCAGAGCAGAGATTGGTGGGGATGGCACAGGATTGGGCAGGGTTTCTTTCTGTTTGACCCAGGATTGTTATGAATATAAGCCAATTCAATGGTACCTAACAACAATGCCACAAAGACAAATAACGTTTAAAATTCTACTAACTACATACACTAAAGCCAACATCCTTTAAAAAATTTGACATTCATTATTTTCAAAATCAGATACTTCATCCAATAGAACTAACTTCAAGGCCATTTCTAATTATTTAATTTTGAAATAGTTAATAAGCAGCTGTTAGATTATTTGTCAACAATGCCCCGTTCAACCAGAAAACCTAGTTAGGTAGTTTCTACCCAAAGTTGCAAATCAAGCTGGTTACATACTTCTCCATTATCTTGTTCCACCCATTTTCTCAACATAAACTAACTGAAAAATGATGTGTAATATACTTATCTTCCTTTTCCCCTGATCTCTACCCTGTTATACAGATTTCACTGAGCATCTTCCTTTTCCCCTATTCTCTATTCTGTTATACTGACTTAACTGAGCAAGCACAAAATGACAAAATATTGTCATTAACCACACATGAAGATTCTATTTGCTTAAAAGCAAAGTATAAACTTAAGTTTTAAAATGGTATGCTATGTCTTGTTTTTGATAGAAAATTCTGGCATTTCATGAAACAAAAGGGTATCTCAAACCTGACCTGACTCCAAAGCCTACATTCATGACCACTAACAAACATAGTGGCTGCAGAAAAGTACTTGAACATAGCAGCTATTTGCGGATGGTGTGGGACTGGGCAGTGTTTCATCCTGCTATACATAAGACGCTGAGTCAGAGCCAACTCCAGGGCACCTACAAGAGCAACAAACAATTCAACTCTTATCACAAATCCCATATAGGGCAGAAAATGTGCTACAATGGATCAGAGTCACTCCCTCAAATCAAACTGACTGATGGCTGACCCTCCATGGTGTTTTCAGAGGCCATAAATCCAATCAGAGGAGACTGTCCATCTTCCTCCTGCAGCGTAACTGGTGGACTGATACCAAGGTCCCACCTTGGGCTGGCAGCACAACTTCCTATAGACTAAGCCCCCAGAATGCACTCAGAATGGGGCAGTGTTAGGAAACTGCTGACAACGGCATTAATTATTTAAGGAATTTGGAGTGTACACTGTGAACAAGTGATGAGATAAATGCACTTTTATAGCAGGACCTGAACTTTGTCCTATCATGCACCATCCTCACAATCTCTGATATTTTTTAGCCCACTGTTTGTTACAGGCATGTGTCAACCGATTCTGTTGGGGTCTTCCTCTCTCTCTGACCCTCTACCTTTCCCAACATGATGTCCTTCTCCAAGAACTAGCCCCTACTGACAACATGCCCAAAGTATGTGAGACTAAGAATCACCATCCCTGCTGCTAAGGAGCACAGTGATTGCACTTCCTCCAGACAGACTTGTCTGATCTGTTGGCATTCTGCAGGAATGATTCCAACAGCTCTGAACCTTGCTGTATCCTGAGCCAGTCTCACAGTCTTCAATACATCTACTCCCATTACCCCAGTTACTGTGTCAATCCATTTCATCTGGGGTCTTCCTCTCCTGCCCTATCCCTTCAACCCTTCCAAGCATGATGTCTTTTTCCAAAGACTGGTTTCTCCTGCCAACATGCCCAAAGGTATGCCAGCTTTACTATTCTTACCTCCAAGGAGCAGCTTTGTTTCACCCTCTCCAAGATAGACTTATTTGTTCTCCTGGAATTCCATGGTATGTTCAATTCTCTTCTCCAGCACCAAAACTCCAAGGCATAAGATTCTTATTCTGTCTTCCATAGTCCCTGTCCAGCTCTCTAACGCAAAGCAAATAACTATGAACACCATGGCCTGAATCAAGCACACCTTATTCTCTAGACTGACATCATTGCTCTTTAGCACTTTGGAGAAGTACATGACAGCAGATTTCCCTAATGCAACTAGTCTTTTGATTTCCTGACTGCTAGTGTCAAGACTGTTGACTGTGAAGCTGAACAAGGTGAAATTATTAACAACCTTAATCTCTTCTCTATCCATCATAGTGTTGCCAATTGGCCCAGTGGTGAGAATTTCTATCTTCTTGATGTTGAGCTTCAACCCATATTGAAGATTACAGTCCTTGACCTTCTGCAGCAAAAGCTTCAGGTCCTCTTGGTTTCAGCAAGCAAGGTTGTATCACCTGCATAATGTACACTGTTGGAGTCATCTTCTAATCCTGATGCCACATTCCTCCTCATAAAGTCTAGCTTCCCAAATGATCTATTGTGCATACAGGTTGAAAAGTTCTGGAGACGGGACACATCCCTGCTGCACTCCTTTCCTTATTTTAAACCATGAAGTGTTTCCTCGATCTGTTCTGAGACCTGTTTACTAGTTCAAGCACAGATTTTACAAGAGCAGGCATAATCGAGTGTTCTTTTCAAGGTTAGCCACAATTTGTTGTGATCCACACACAGTCAAATACCTTTGCATAATCAATGAAACATGGACAGACACTCCTCTAGTACTGGACACATCTAAATTTGAACACTTTTCAGAATCCAACAAAGTGTGGATAACTGTAAAAATTAACTTTTATCTCTATTTACTGTGCATAATTACTAGGTTCTATAGGAATGTATATTTATGTGCCAGCTCTATTTTTTCAAAATGCAATCTCTAAAACTTTTCTCTTAATCCATAACTATAAAATCCTTCTATTTAAAAAAATTACACCAAATTAGGAAACAATCAAGTCTAAAAAACAATCTAAAAAAACAAAAAAATATTATTTCACTTCCAGTTTTTATTTTTAAAATAACCTGTTGATGTAAGTAACCTAGGAATAAGTAAGAAGGAGGTACAATGAGGGGTACAAAAGTCCTCAAAGTTTTAAAAGGTTTCTTAATGTTTATTATTCTTCTATAAATTATACATTTTATAAGTTATACATACTGTAATATTTTGTACACAGTCTTTAAAAGAAACTTTTCTCTAAAAAAACCCAGAATTTCTATTACCACTCAATATAAATCTTACATTAGCACAACTATTTATGAAAGAATATAACATATTAATATCTGTGGTATGAGTGTCACAGAAAATTTACAATGATTATGATATAGTGAATAAAGTATATGCAAACACACCAAACATAGCCTGTCTTTGAGGGGAAACAGAAATGATAGTAATGGAAGAAAATACAAAATTACTTAACAAAGATAAAAGAAAAGGTGACTGTGAAGTAGCAACTTCAAACATTTTAAACAAGGAAGAGCAAATAGTGGTGATAAAATTACCAGAGAAAGTTACAGTGTACAAATGTTTCAGAAGAGGAACACTTAAGAGAAGCAAATGCACATCCTAAAGACCAATGAGATGCAAGGCTGAAAACTGGAGGCATATCTGAAAATCAGACAAGTGGAATACTAGACACTCAAAGTCTCCACTACCCAAATACTGAACAATTTCCCTAAAATAATCCTGAGTCCCTCCTCACACAGGAAGCCAGAGTACATTACCACAATAATTTAAGAAGAGAAGCTCCAGACTCAAGAGCTCATAAAGAGCAAAGATAACACAAGAGGCCCAGGTATGAGTATACACAGACTTTTCTCTAAAATCTATATATCCATATTGAAGGCCTCTTTATCCGATCCTGTTCATGATACATTAGCAACCAAGTAATACCCTCAATAGGAGATTAAAGAACTTAAACTGCACAGTCAAAACCTAAACTTCCTCACAACAGGAAGATCCCAATGTGGAAGAGGACTTACTTCTCAAGCATTTTACGGTAAGAAAAAAAACATCACCAATAATTTGAGAAAGTCTCCAAGCACAAAAGATGTGGACACAAAATAAATGTTGCTGGAATGGCAAATGTCTTGTTATCTATGTATGTATTTACTATATACACAAAAATAAATAAATGAGGAAGAGAAAAATCCATATATAGGCATAACTTGGAGGAAAAAAGAAAAGCACTATTAGTAAAGAGGGAATCCATGAAAAAAGAATACTTTATAAAAGAGAAAGAACAAAAGATAGCTATTGAGATGTTGAAATATAATAACAAAAATTAAAAAACCCATTCAAAGATTTAGAAGTGGATTCTAGCATATGGTCAGGATGGCACAATAGTACAGAGCAGGGTTCAGATCCATCATAAGAGTTGCTATGAAAAAATAAAAATAAAAAAAGAGTTGCTATGAGTTAACAGTCAACTCAGAGGCACTTAATAACAACATATTCCTAGGGAAGCTCCTAGGGAGCTCTCGTGGCTTAGTGGTAAGGAGTTGTTTCCAACCCAAAGATGATGATGTTCTTGTTTTTATATGCCACTGAGTTGCCTGCAACCAACCCATAGTGACCCTATGCACAACAGCCCTAAACCCTGCACTATCCCTGTGCCAACCTTGTCTCTGACACACCTATCCCCATTGCTGCAGTGACTGAATCAATCCATCTCATTGAGGGTCTTCCTCTCCACCCTCCCAAGCATGACATCCCTATCCAAGGATTGGTCCCTCCTTACAACATGTCCAAAGTATGTCAGATGAAGCTTCAGAATCCTTGACTCCAAGGAGCAGCCAGTTTCACCTTCTCCAAGACAAACCTGTTTGTTCTCCTAGCAGTCCATGGTACAGTCAACATTCTTCTCCAGCACCACAACTCAAAGGCATCAATTCTCTATCATCCCTAGTCATTGTCCAGCTCTCTGAGGCATACCAAGCAACTGTGAAGACTATGGCCTGGATCAGGTACACCTTAGTCTCCAGATTGGCATCGTTTCTCTCCAGTATTCTAGAGAGGTCCCTGGCAGCTGACTTTCCCAATGCTATTCATCTCTTGAGTTTTTGGCTGCTGGTACCAAGAGTGTTGATTGTGAAGCCAAGCAAACTGAACTGTTAACAATCTCTTCACCATCCATAATGATGCTGCCAATTGGCCCAGTCTTGAGAATCTTGATGTTGAGCTTCAATCCCTCTTTGACCTTATACAGCAAGCACTTCAGGTCCTCCTCAGTTTCAGCAAGAAGGGTTCTGTCACCTGCATAATGCAGATTGTTGATGAGTCTACCTCCAATCCCAATGCCTCCCAGCCTCGCAGATGATCTGTTCTGCATATAGATTGAAAAGGTATGAAGACAGAATACATCCCTGGCGGACACCCTTCCTGATTTTGAAATATGCAGTGTCTCCTTGCTTTGTTCTGATGCCTCCTGGTTCAAGTATAGGTTTCACATAAGCACAATCAAATGTTCTGGGATTCCCATTCTTCTCATAATCAACCACACAGTTTGTTGTGATCCACACAATCAAACGCCTTTGCATAGTCAATGAAATAGACATTACTCTGGTACTCTCTGCTTTCAGCTAAGATCTATCTAATATTAGCCATAATATCGCTTGTTATGCATCAGAGAGTTGGACAATGACTAGGAAGGACAGAAGGAGAGTTGATGCTTTTGAGCTGTGGTGCTGGAGAAGAGTACTGAATGTACCATGGACTGCCAGGAAAACAAACAGATTCATCCTGGAGAGGATTAAACCAAGCAACTCCTTGGAGGCAAGGATTCTGGAGCTTCGTCTGACATACTTTGGGCATGTTTCAAGGAGGGACAGGTCCTTGGAGAGGGACATCATGCTTGGGAGGGTGGAGGACAGCGCAGGAGGGGAAGACCTTCTATGAGATGGATTGATTCGGTGACTGGGGTAATTGGGATGGGTGTGTCAGAGGCAGTGCGGTTGGCGCAGGATAGAGCAGGGTTTAGGGCTGTTGTGCATAGGGTCGCTATGAGTCGCAAACGACTCGACGGCACAGAACAACAACAACCATGGCCCCTTCTAAACCCAGCCGGCACATCTGGCAGTTCTCTGCTAACGTGATGCTCCAGCTGTTTTTGGATAATTTTCAGCAGAATCCTGCTTAAATGTGATATTAATGATATTGATCGATAATTTCTGCACATAAGCAGTTAAAATCCACCAGATGGGCAATCTCCTCATGTGTGTTCTACTACCTCGTTGAAGGCTTAGTCAAGGTCATTTCTGACTTGAAGGTACATAAATAGCATATTCCTAGAAAATGTTGATGACCTACTCTGCAGGTTGTGACACTTTATAACCCATTGGTTGGTAGCTCTCTGGAGGTGGGAATTCATCAGATGCTCCACAAGGGAAAGATGGGTAATCTTCTGTGAGATTTACAGCTTTTTAAAAGTGCACTGGAGAGTCAGCTATGAGACAGTTCTGAACCCACAGCAGTAAGTCAGGGTCAATTTCTATTCTCTACTACAAAAGAAAAAAGAAAATAAATCAAGGATTAAGGCACAGCGCAAAAAAAAAAAAGTTTTAAAATTCCTTTTCATACCATTACTGTGCAATTGAGCAAAGGCAAACCATTACTTCTTGGCATTTCTAACAGAGATACAACATATAATTAAGCAGCTTAAGCTCAACAAACGTATACATGAATCACTACAAAAAATTTTTTCTTTTAAATTCTAAAAAATACTATAGGTGAGTAGGTAAAGGGGATAGTCTCATTTTAAAGTATAAACTTCTAAACTGGCAAATCTATTATAACAAGACTGCCAAGTGGTTCTCAAACTTGTTTTCAGGACTTTTATATACCTACTCCTCACTATCGCAGCATCTATCTCATTTATGACAATAGTAAAAGGTCTACTATTTTCTATACTAATGACACAGTAATGCTGAGGTAAGGTCCTATGCGAGATTAACACTAAATGTGACAGTTAAGCTTATGTGTCAACTTGACTGAGCTGTGATCCTCAGTGGTTTGGAAGTTATGTGATGATGTAATATGGCTGTTAGTTACATAATGAGATGTGGTCATTCTCCATTTTCAAATAATGCCATTTTTCATCTAACTATCTGGTCTTTAGAGAGAGCTCTAGTGTTAAGAAGCTGTGTTGCAATCTCAAAGGCATATGGTTTGAATTCACCAGCAGCTGCTCCACGGGACAAAGATGGGCAATATCCTCCTGTGTGCTTTACAGTCTCTGAAATCCTGCTCAAGAGTCAACTATGAGTTAGTTCCAAACTGACAGTACACAACAAACAACATTTGGTCTTAGGGAGCTCTAGTGGCTTTGCGGCAAGGAGCTGTGCTGTCAACTCAGAGGCACAAGGTTCAAATACACCATGAAAGAAAGATGGGCAATTCCTCCCCTACAATTTCCTTCCTCTGAAAAACCTGCTGGAAGGTCAGCTATGAGCCAGTTGACTTAATGATTCATAACAACAAATAAACTTTACCTTATGTTCATAACAACCAAACAAACCTTACATTTAAAAGTGAGTAGAGCATGAATTATTTTCATATAAATATAGAAACTAGAGGGGAAAAAAGTGAGGAGTAGGTGTATTTTTTTAAAAATGAAAGCTTCCCTTCAAAATTGGTGCTGATTAAATCTACCCATGTTTACTGTATTAAAAATTAAAACAGTAAGTTTTTAATTAAAAACCGTTTTTAAGTTATAATTAATTTAAAAAAGTAATTATCACAACTTAAGTTATATAGTAAACTATTTTCTAAAGCACAAAAATCAGCAAAAACATTGGTATTTTTTACTTCTGCAAATATCTTTTATGTCTCTTTAATGAAGAAAATCTGATTCTCTGATTCTGCACTTAATCTGCTTTATTAGACTGTTTTAAGAATATAAAAAAAATTCATCCTCATACAGACAGGTACTTAGAATGATGGGGTTTATATTAATAGCCTCAGATAACTTCACTGATATGCCACCAAAATCCAACTAGTAGAAGTTTCTTAAAGATTGTTACAGGTGGAATCTAAAACCAGTATCAATGACATACCAACATCTACTGATTTATCTTCCATTTTGAATAATCTTTTCACCCCTGCATGATTTTGTATCATGCACTGGAAGATAATGGTTCATGGAGTTAAACAGATACTTCAAACATCATACTACATACAGAAATAAATAGTAAGTCAATCAAGCATTGGGAAATTTTCATGCCCCTAGTGGCAAGTTAAGTTTTCAGAAATCCCTTTCCCTCTCCAAAGTGGAAATTTTATCATTTGTTATTATTTACAGTCTCATCTGAATCACCTCATAGTTGACTCTCCAGTGGGTTTTCAGAAGCAGTAAATTGCACTGGAGGAGACTGCCCATCTTTCTCCCGTGGAGCAGCTGGTGGAGTCAAACTGCTTACCTTTGTATTGGTAGCACAAAGCTCTTCTCCACAGGAAAAGGATGGGCAATCTCCTCGCATGTGATTTATTGCCTCTAAAAACTCACTGGAGGGTCAGTTATGAGTCGGCGGTTGTGACTTGCTGGTATGCAGCAAGAACCACCAGAGAATTCTATCTAAAAAAAAATATTGTCAGTTGTTTCCCTTGAAGTGGCAGGATCACTTTGTTTCTATTTAGGAAAATCACTGCCAAATGCACAATTTTGTATAACCATTCTCTGTCATTCTTTCAAGTGAAAATGGTACTCCATGGGAAAGTAGCTAGGTAAGTCTGTAACTCAACCACATTTAACCACAGTTAACTATCATATTTAGTAGTCACTAGCAGTTCTTCAAGGTACTTCTCATTTCATCACAGAGTATTTTTCCAATGTACATACTCAAGAACTGAAATATAATAAAACTATTTATTGCTTCATGAGGACATGAACTGTAATTGGCATTTACTTCTCAATTCTAAGTGCATAGTACTGAAGAATAAAATAACTACTACTTAGTGCAACTGCTTTAATTTGTGCTAAGGCACTAGGAGTTTTATCCATCACTGTTTTTTCAATACATCGAATAATGCTTTATTATTAGAAAAATAGGTCTGATCTTAAGAATTCCCAGGATCTAGGGAATACACTTTAAAAATCACTGTAACATATGATGCTTACATAGGTCAAAATCCGGCACATGAGAGATTTGATTGCTATGGAACATGTACTGGCCCTTGTTTCAGTCATGACTGAATCCTTTCCAACTGGCTTAAAGCCTTGATTTTAATTACCATACATAAACATAAACATACTATCTCAAACCAGATACCTGGAACCTCACGTAGAGTCAAAAAACCAACTCACTGTCCAGTCAGAATCAACTAATAGCTAATCCTCCAGCAGGTTTTAGAAGCTGTAAACCACACAGGAGGAGACTGTCCATCTTTTTCCTGCAGAGCTGTTGGCAGATTCAAGGTTCCAGAGAGAAACCACCTTTGGGCAAGCAGCACAAATCATTATAGACTAAGCCACCCAAGCTTCAACTCTCCAGAAATGACTCACAGCTGACCCTCCAGAAGGTTTCCAGAGTTTGTAAATCACATGGGAAGAGACTATTCATCTTTCTCCCATGGAGAAGCTGGTGGATTCAAACTGCCTGCCTTTGGGTTGGCAATGATGCTCCTTACCTGAGTTCTCTCCATAAAACAGCAGGCATTCAAAACAATTAATGGCAGAATGTGATAGTAATTTCTTAAATAAACAACAGGCAGAATTCTCTTCCATGCATAAAACCTGATTTTGATCCCCAGTTCCCTCATGAACAAGCTATCTATCCCCTACCTATCACTGGAGGTTTTCTATTGCTATCAAGCTAAACAAGTATCTGCAGAGCTTACAGATGAAGCCTGAATAGAAGACTGAAAACAAAGAAAAGGCCTGGTGATCTACTTCAGAAAATCAGCCAATGGATCCCAATGATCCATCCAGTCTGCAACCAACTGACTGTGGTGATGCAAGACAACATAGTATTTCATTACTATTTGCACTGAGTCACTTAAGTCAGGGTCTGATCAGTGGTAGCTAATAACCATCACGAACCAGGTTCTAAACTAGGTGCTTTTACATTCCTTTGCATGGAAAACTTTTAGATGTTCATAGATTCAAATAATATTTTTAACATATTAAAAAATATCCTAAAATCTTTCTGACTTTAAAATTAAATATGCAAGTCTGCAAAGAAAAGTCTTAAAATTCATCATAAAGGCACAAGATAACATGTTAAATTCTATTTTAAGCACTATGCCATGAAGCTAAAAGCAGACTTGCTCACATCCAGAAACCCAAATATAAAATGAACTGCTTTGGCTGTGAGCTGCCAGAACCCTAAAATGAGCCTGCATTCCATTCCTCTTCAGAAATCAAACAACTTTCTACCCGTTATTTTTTTATATTCCTATTTTTAGTGAAACACCAATATTAACACTGTAGAACACATTAAGTAATGCAATTTAAAAAGAAAAACAAATACATATAACCAAACCATCAAAACTATTATACACATGCAAACACCGAAATTTAAGGGATTAATTTCTATAAACATACATACAGAATGTGATGCACTGCTAAAAAGTTCTTATACATGCTATCCAAAGATCTCTAACATACATTAAGTATAAACAGCAAGTTTTATGTATAAGATCCCATTTATGCTTTTAGAAAAGCCTCTTTTACATACATTTACATTAATTTAACAAATATTTATTGAATGCCTTTTATGTACTTTGTTTTCTTCCAGATCTGGACACATACACATATAATAAATTAAAAATTTTAAACATACATATTTAAATGCACATGAAGAGAAAAATGAAGACAAGTTAGATATATTCTATAATTTCCTTTGTGAAATGTCCAAATAGGCAAACCTACAGAGAGAGTTAGATAAATTAGTAGTTGCTGAGGGCACAGGAGAAAGCAGTAGTCAAAGGACATGAGTATCCTTCTAGGGTGAAAAAAGTTCTAAAAATTCGCTGTGCATCACAGTCACAACTCCGGGAATGGTAGTAAAATTCTTCCCATTATGCATAAATGATTGAGTACTAAGTGAGCTGCATCTTAGTAAGTAAAAAAGTCAGTCAACGCCATGGAGTTGAAACCGACTCATAGCTGACCTCTAGTGGGTTTTCAGAGGCTATAAATGAGGAAACTGTATCTTTCTCCCCTGGACCACTGGTAGATTCCATCTGCCAGAAGAGCACAATCTTTGTGGTTAGCAGGGCAAGTCTCTATGGGCTTAGTCCACCAGAGCTTCTCTATCATAATAAAAGTTACTAAAGAAAAAAATAAAATAATAAAAGGATACACACCCAAAGTGGTTAAGGAGGGAAGGAGGAGAGAAGAATAAGGATGATGAAGGTCTTTAAAAAACTTTTTTCCAAAATCTTTTACAGTGAGAAATGTATTCGTGTTTTTAACTTAAAGAAATGTAAAAAGTAACCTAAAACAGTCTTTCATAAATTCTTCTTGTTTTTCAAGCTAATCAAAGCAATCAATCATGAAAAAGTTTTAGGGTGAATATATAACCCTATCTAAAAATATTTCCATTCGCACCATTATACACATGAGCATCAGCTTCTCCTAACAGAAATAAATCTTTAATGCAACTTGATCAGTGAACAAATAAATTATAAGCATCTACTTGTCTGCAGCAAACTAGAAGTTCTAGTCTAAAGGACTTCTGCTATCCAGTTTAAGGAAAAATACACACAAAGTAAACCAGGGTCAGGTAATAGAAAATTTTGAGTATCTGAGAGCGCTGAGACTTTTATCACTCTGTTTTCAATGTAAAATTACTGAAAGCTTTTGAAAACAGGATAGGATAAAAGATATGTTTGGGGGAAATTAACCTGGCAACTAAAGGGTTGAAAATGAAAGTAGCAAAGCAGAGCTAGCAGGGTAAGAAAAAAGAAACTTAAAAACTGAAACATTTACAAAAGTTACTGATATTCCAAAGCTACCGAATAATGTTCAAAGGATTTGTTTTGTCTGTTTGATCTAAAGAGAAGTAGAAGAGGCTTAGGGCCACAGTACTAAAAAGACATCTAGGTCAATAGGCTTAATATAGCCCACAAAGAAAATGTTCTACAACCTACTTTGATGAGTTGTAACTGGGGTCTTAAAAGCTTGCAAGCAGACATCTAAAATCTAACTATTAGTATTTCCTTGTGAAGAGTGAAGAAAATTAAAGACTAAAGGATCATTAGTCCAAAGGGCTAATGGACCATATAAACCACAGCATCTAATAATCGGTCACCTGAAGAACTAGATAGATGATGCCCAACTACCATTCTGTGATCAGGATCACAACAGAAGATCCTGGACAGAGTAGGGGAAAAACTGAACAAAATTCAAAGTATAAAAAAAGACCAGACTTAATGGTCTGACAGAGACTGGTAAAACCCCTGACACTAGGATCCCTTCAAAATTAGAACTGAACTCACTCACCCTCAGAGAGCAAACAACAAACAGGCCAATAAGTGCACAACTATATCCATGAAGAATGCACTCCACAGATCAACCACTTGAGACCAAAATGGTAGTGTCTGATCAAAAACAAAGTTCAGAACACAGCAAAATGCAGGAAATCAGGTTGAATGAAAATGGGGCGCCTAGGGAACAAGAGGGGAAAGTGTTATTACTCTGAGGGGATTGCAGCTGATGTTACAAAACAAAATGTATGCAGGAGCCACTTAGTCCACATCTTCCCTTGTTTTTTCTCAATCTCTTTCTTTGCTCACATTTGAAGAAAAAAAATGTGTAAGTTATCAAATAGGATGGGAAACTAATGTGCTCTGTAAACTTTCACTAAAATGACAAGAAAATATTTGAGAGATAGAAGTAGAAAAGGGGGGGAAAGAGTATCTTCACAAAAGGCCATGACTCTGGTGCTTTGAACTCACCTATGGTTCCACAGCGAAGAAGGACAATCTACTCTCATGCAACTGACAGCCTCAAAACCTCATAGACAGCTAAGTCAGCTGTGACTGCTAGCAATCACAGGTGTTCATAAACTCCTGCCCTCCCCCCAAACAGCAGCCACCTTACCAGAAAATTGAGAAAAGGGTAGTTATGGGGAATTTTTTTCCTATGACACCATTAAAACCAAGAGAAGAGAAAATCAAAACCAATATAAGTTCTACATTTTTTTAAATGGAAAGAGAGGGAACAAATATCTGTGAAAGTAACAAAAAAGGCATGGCAATTAGAACTATTTCTGAATTTACTGATAAAGGATAATTAAGTCCTTTAAAATGTCTCTATTCCTGCACTGCAACCCCAGAGGTGCACGGTTTGAATCCACCAGATGCTCTGCTGGAGAAGGAGGGACAATCTCCTCCTGTACCAGTCAGATCTGACTTGACGGTACACACAAAAAATAATAATTAAGAAAAAAAATTTTTTTAAGTCTCTATTCCCTAGTTTAAATATCCTAATAATTAAATTGGTTTCATAAATGTAGATTTAGATAAAGATCAAACTCAAACAAATCAAATTTAGAGTATGATCAATTTCACACTCACCAACAGTTTTTCTACAGTATCCTATTTTTCAGATGATATGGCAGTATTTTATATTCTTAATCTAATACACACATATATTAATTGGTTTAACTTAAAGTTCCTTCTTAAAATAGATATTTTTTTATTGTATATGTAAACTCAAGTTTCTATAACCAGCCCTTCGAAACTGTTACTCACCAATACTATAGCAACACTTTGGTTAGGCTAAAAACAGCTGAGGGTAAAAAACAAAAACAAAAAAAAAACCCCACACCTCATTTCTACTTTCTAAATGCCATTTAAAAACTGACAGGCATCTAAATATGGCATATAAATTTGCAATATTGGATTACTATTAGTTCAAAAATAAAATATAGTTAAATTGTATTTCAAAATTCTTTTCATACTTCCATCAAATTCTTGCTTCAGAGGCAAATTCGCCTACATCTTATTAAAGCTATCTCAGACATCATTTAATAATCTTATGTAACATATATTTGGAAACAAAGTTACAAACCAAGAACTAGGGAAGGAGAATTACATTATTTCATTCCTCATACTTTACCTAATCATCATAATATTTGCATTGCTCCCTAAAGCAAGGGGGGTAAAGTTTGTCCTATCAATTTACTTAACTAAAGAAAACATCTGAAAACACTTAGAAGAGGATATTTGTCAAGGTACTGTTAAAGCAGGAAAATAGGAAGTGGAACTGCTCTAAGATAGGAACTAGTTGAATAAACTTTAATGTAACCTTTAAAACTATAATAGACCTGTATTTGCTGATCTGGGAAAAATAGCAATTTAAACAGCTAATTTTTTTAAAAAAGTTCTGTGTAATCTCTTTTTGTGATAAATAAACCTGCATGCAGAGAGAGCCTAAATGGATATATATTCAAATAAAAAAGTTTTTAATTTTCTGCTTGCTTTTCAATAATCTCTGAAAATTTCTGAAGCAAAATGCTACTAGCAAAAAGTAATGTTTCTTATTCACATTAATAAATTTAAAAATCATGTGTTTTTAAAAAACAAATCACCTTGAGGCAAAATGTAAAGTATCAGCAAAACAGAAGTAGAATTATTCTAGATCAAGGCACTACTCTGTGGAGGGCTCCAAGACTGTAATGGCACCTTTAATCCAAAGTTTTGAAATCAGAACACTTAGGTTCAAGTTCCTGCCTTTTTTTTTTTTAATGTTCTTGGGCTTGCACTTACCCTTTCAGGGTTCATTTTATCAATTATAAATGAGAAAGATCACATGCCTTATTCAAAGAATTCTTGAAAAAGATCAAATAAGATAATCCATACAAACTGTGAAGTACTATGCAAAGTAAGTAAATAATTTTGTTTTTAAAGGCCGCATTTCATCATAAACTTCTAGTTTTTCAGCTATTCTTACCAGTTCCCACTACAATTATTTTTCCCTCGGTTTTTTTAATGCAAGAGAAAGCACAATTACAATGAACTCAAAAGTCTCAGCAAGAAACCTAGAGCAGCACGCTGATGGGAGTTCAGCAGGAAAAATCCAAGGTTAATCAGCTATAGACTGACCACTAAGCGCTACTGCAGTCAACAAGCAACTATGAATACATTCTACAGATAAATTAAATGCAGGCTGTGAACAAAGATAATGAAAATGTCACTACATTACTCAAAGCCTCACTGCTGGATATTCACTGGGAGCTCTGTATTTTCAGCTTCAAAAATTAATTTTTTAAAAAATTAGTCTCATCACTTTCCCCACCTTGTTACAAATATGGTCCTTATCTCCAAAAACTACAAACAAAAACGAGGAAAATTTCCAAAAGGCATATTCTCCAATGCTTGCGACACAGAAAAATATATACATTCTCAACGAACCCTAGATAGGTGGTCCTGAGACCCTCCCCCACTCCCAAAACTGTAAATCTAACCGCAATCAGGTATTAACAAAAATTTTAGCTGTTTTAACCAGCTAATTTATCACAGTTCTTCAAAGTATCAGGCACTCAACGATAAGACTATTACATGCTCAATGGTTATCCCAAGCTAATAAGTTATAAAACAGGAACATGCAAGTAAAAAACACCTCTTTTGGAACAACACAAGTAAACCTGAGAGCAAAAATGGAGAACAATTTTGGAAAG
This sequence comes from Elephantulus edwardii, assembly GCF_000299155.1. NCBI lineage: Eukaryota > Metazoa > Chordata > Mammalia > Macroscelidea > Macroscelididae > Elephantulus > Elephantulus edwardii. The sequence continues at coordinate 16,173,997 of NW_006399816.1, forward strand.
ACTAACATTTCTCCCAAGTGTCAGCGTCTACCTGATAAAGGCTCATTTTTGTAGAGAAACTTTATCTAACAAAACTCACACCAGGGATCCTATCAATCCCTAAAGGCACTTTCTTAAATGAGAAAGAACAAAGGAGGAAATCTCCCAGCATGTGCTTTCCATACTAGTTTCTTTGGACAGCATCAAGACTGACAATATGCCCAGGACATCTTTTCACCCTCACTCTTTGGTCCATGTATAACAGAACTGATTAGCGTGCACTTGAAAGGATTCCTAACAATACAAGTATCAGAAGGCAAAGATCGCTGCGACATACTAACTACATTTGTGGAAAGCAAAACGACCGAAAACAATTTCTTAAAATTGTGTACTTTTACTCTCTTAAAGTAATCTCCCAATATTCAAATTCCTGAGGTTCCAGTCAATATTTTGAAAGTGGGTAGAATTGAAACAATTCTAAATTTGCTCTTCCGGACCTCAGTTTGGAATTAGAAGTAAATTGTAAAAAAATGACCCTCAAACCAACAACGTGCAAATTTTACCATGATTAACACTGCAAAGTTTCTGGTAAAAAACGATCTTTCCAAGTGAGCCCTTTTCTCCAGTGAAAAAGCTCTCCATAAACCAACAGGCACTGGAGTTGTTTAATAAATTCTCGTTTCATTAAAACGGAGAAATTCTTTTTTTCATTTTCTTAAATCTAAAACTGACCCTCGCCTAAAGATTTACAATTGTTTAATCCCAAGCTCCACGCTGACAGAGACGTCAAGCCTCTGGGTCAAGATAGAACCAGCTGCTAGGTTCACATGCAGGAAGCCACAGAGTAGTGAATATATAACATTCAGACCTTCAAAATAATATGCATTAGTTAAAAACTGCTTGCTGCTAACCCAAAATTATTCAAGCGGAGCCCCATTTGTCACAATCCAATCATAAGGGTTCCACCCCCTCCCCCAGCTGCTTGTATGTAGTGGTGTATCTGCTTCGGTAAAGAAGCCATCATCAGGTAAAGACTGGGGTGGGAGCAATGAGCGGGGAAGAGGGGACACCCTTTCATCTCATTTCGAGAGCCAGGAGTAATTGGTATAGTTGGGAGGAACGGAGCAGCGTTCTATTTATTGGGGGTTGGAGGAGGAGGAGGGCAGAATTTCGTTCACATCAACATGGCCAGCAAGATGTCCCTACAAACAAAAGGCAACGGGGGGATATAAACACGAACCATTCACCTCCATCAGCTAGAGCATCGCCATCATGGTGTGTGCAGAGACCCCCAAAGGCTCATCTCCCCCCTCCAAGCCGGGAGAAGGCAAAGGAGGGAGCGAGGTGGCTGCATCCCACCACCCACCACCACCGCTGCCAAACATACTCCCTCCGAGGGGGTTTCTTCCCCAGGCTGCCCAGAATCAAGAGAGAAAAAGAGTAACGTCCCGCCGAGGCAGATTCTCCACGCTGCCCCAGCAGCCCAATCCCAACGTCAGTCTGGAGCGCAGGAAACTTTACGGGAGCTTCTCCCCCACATGCCTCCCCGACACCCCGCGACCGCGCTTCCCACAAGCGGGGCGCCCTGGGCGCCTCCTGACAGGCGGGCAGCCGCGGAGAGCCGAGTCCAGGGCGGGGGCGGCAGAGCGCCGCGGAGGGGCGGGGCGGCCGGAGCCAAGTTCCCGGGGGTCTGAGAGGAGCGCCTGACAGGAGCCCGGGAGTGCAAAGGAGGAAGAGGAAGCGGCGGCGGGGAGCTTTCCCAATCCCCCCTACACGAACACCCAGGCCCGGGCCACAGCGCCCCATAGGGGGGCGGGGAAACTGACTGGAGGTGAGAAAGCAGAGCCCCAGAGACAGCCACGGTCCCTACCTTCCGACTCCCTTATCTCTTCCCCCGCCACCCCCGCCAGAGGCGCCCACAACAATAACACGCCGGGGACGACCCGTCAGCGCCCCCGAGGCACCCCGGGCCCGCGGCCCGTTGCTACCGAGCCCCCTCTGCTGGGGCCCGGCGCGCCGCTCTTCCCTGGAACTCCAGGCTGGGATGGAGTCAAGCCCGAGCGGCCCCCCAGGGTCGGACCCATCCCCCCCGGCACCAGCAGCGCCGTCTCCGCGGCCGAATATTAGAAGTGAATTCGAGCTGCGCTTTACCTTTAGTTCCGCACTGTCCGCCATCTTGCGTCTGTCAGCGCAAGCGCAGTCGACCTCGCCGGGGGCCGCTTTTAGACCCGCCCCTCCAGGCGGCCTAGCCCCGCCCCGGCCCACCCCCTCTCGCCCCTCCACCCTCCGGACCCGCCTCCCGACTCCGCCCCGCTCTGTGCTCTCGGAGCCCCGCCCCTGGCACGTACAGCGGCGAGAGGGGCACGTACCATTTAAATAATGGCGCCAAGCGGAGAAGTTTGACAGTTATTCTCCCTCTGTCTCCCCATCCCCCTATATTCGCCCGGTTAGCGCCTTTGGTGAAAGGCCGGACAAGCGGGATACTGGCCTGAGCACCGCCCCTCTGCGGTCAGCGGAACACTCTTGCAAAGCTTCCATCCTTACAGCCTTGAAACACTTAACTGTTCTCCCTCACTTCACCACAGCCAGCAATTCTTTTTGCGCACCTGCTACCTGCCTGGCTCCGTGAGAAAAAAAACAACAAACAAAAACCACAACAAAACCAACAGTAATTTGTTACATCTGAGAAACACTTGACAATAAGGTAAAACTGACAAGGAGATCATCATCATGGTATATATATTACGAAATGAAAGTTCAAAAAGGAACAGAGGTGGCCTAAAACACAGTTCTGAAGACTCCATTACCTTGTTTCAACAAGTATTTGTGCTAAATGTTGTATATATACTTTGGGAAGTTAAATACAACTAAATCCTTGCTCTCCTCTAGCTCTCTAGCTAAAGGAAGAACAGGCAATTGAACCAATAAAGATAAAATTACAAATCTTGATGAGCGGTGGATGGGAGCAAACGCCTCATTGAGAGAGAACAAGAGCTTGAGAGTTGTAGTTAATACTGGTAGAATTTTTTTGTGACATACAAATAGAGACTTAAGGGGTGGTTTGAGAGTATTTTAAATTTTTTCTAATCTGTATTTCTTCTCTAACCCCTACTTTTAGTTGATCAAATTCATCTCTTTTATTACAAGGGAAAATAGTAGATAGAGCTCCTTTATCTTTCACCATCAAAACTACTCTTATCTGAATGTTGTTAGGTGCCTTCCAGTGGACTATGACTCACAGCAACAGATCTAACTGAACTTAGCCCTATACTATCTTCACTCTCTCCACCATACTGCAGCCTATGAGAGGCACATGTCAATCCATGTCCTTGACTGTCATCATCCTCTTTTCTGACCTATCTTCCTTTTCGAGCATAATGTCTTTTTAAAGGACTTGTTCCTCTTGACAAAGTGACTCAGTGTGATATCTCTGGTGTCTTATTGGTAAGGAATTGTGCTGCCAACACAAATGTTAACTGTTGGAATCCACCAGTTGCTTTGTGAGAGAAAGATAAGTTTCCTCCAGGTTGATTTACTTCTTCTGAAAATCCACTGGGGGAATCAACTAAGGGTCAGTCCCAAATTAATAGTACACCATTCTTGACTCGAAGGAACACACTGGTTGTGCTTCCACCAAGACAAATTTATTTGTTCTTTTAGCAGTTCACATAGTGTTTAATATGCTTTGGCAAGACCACAATTCAAAGGCATCAATTATTCTCTCTTCCTTGTTCATTGTCCAACTTCCCCATATATGAGAAGAAAATGAAAACAGCACGGCTTGGATCAAGTGCACCTTAGTCTGTAAACTGATATTTTTGCTCTTCACCACTTTAAAGAGGTCCTTGACAACAGATTTTTCCCAGTGCAACACAACTCTTGATTTCTTGGCTGCTGGTAACATGGGGATTGGTTGTGAGTTCAACTAAAATAATTTTTGACAACTTCAATCTTTTCTCCATTTATCATGATATTGTCTATTGGTCCAGTAATGAGGATCTTTGTTTTCCTGATGTTGAGATACAACCCATATTGAAGACTGTAGTTTTGGATCTTCTGCAGCAAGTGTTTGAAAAGGTTATGTTATTTGTATAACACAGGTTGTTGATGAGTCTCCAATCCTGATACCAAATTTTTCTTCCTAAAGTTCACTTTCTCAAATTATTTGCTCAGCATACAGATTGAACAGATGTGCTTATCAGCATTGTTGTTATGTGCCTAAGAGTTGGACCCTCCACAGGCTTCCAGAGGCTGTAAATCACACAAAAGAAGATTGTCCATCTTCCTCCTTCAGAACATCTGCTGGATTTGAACCACATGTTTTTGGGTTGGCAGTAAAACTCTTTACCACTAGGCCAGCAAAGTTCCATAGTAATTATGTTTATATGCATGTTGTTGTATATAAAAAAAAATCACATTTTAATTTTAAAATCATCTGCAGAATAGGTTTGAGGCCTTGAACACTAATAAAAGAAGACCAGATGAGTTATGGGATGGCATCAAAGACATAATCCATAAAAAAAGCAAAAAGTTCTTCCAAAGACAGAGAAGAAAAAAAAGACCAAAATGAACGACAGAAGAGACTCTGAAAATTGCACCAGAGTGTCAAGAAGCCAAAACAAGTGGGAGAAAAGTAGAAGTAAAAGAGGTGGGCAGAACAGAAAATTTCAAAAGGCAGCTCAAAAAGATAAAATATTTTCATGAAATGTGCAAAGAAATGAGGTTGAAGTTTATCTGCATAATAATATGTAAATCATTAAGGGGTGTCCCTGAACCTATGAAAGCCAATCCCTAGCCAGTACCTGGATTCCTCTCCCTCTCAATTCCTAAAGATTTTACTTTTTGCAATTACCTCCCTCTTTTGCATCATAAGGGAGCTCTGGTGGCTTAGTGGTAAGGAATTGTGCTGCCAGCTCAAAAACATGCAGTTCAAATCCACCAGCTGCTTTAAGGGAGAAAGATAGGTGGTCTCCTCCCTTTCAGTTAGCTGCCTCTGAAAAGCAGGAGGGACAGCTATCAGTTGGCCCCAGCCCCATGTTGTGTAACAGCAACCTCTATATCATTAGAAACATTGGTGACTTGATAGTTAAAACACTTGTCTGCTATTCAAAATGTTTGCTGTTGGAATTCATCAGTCACCCTGCAAAGATTTACACATTCCAGGACAACTCTACTCTGTGCTATAGGGTCATTATGAGTCAGAATCAACCAGACAGCAGAACCTTTACTCTAGAGACCTTTTTCTAGAGCTCTCTCTATTGTACCTGTTTCCAGTTCTTCACAGTTTCCCCCCATTCTACTAAGGTCTTCCTTTACCATTCCTCATCAGGATCATTTATCAAGATTACTGATTATCTCCTCATTCCTTAAAGCCATAATAAATTTTCCATTCTTATCTAAATTAACCTCTAACAGAATTGCAAACAGTTGACTCACTTCCTTTTTCTTGAAACACTTTTTCCACCCCCCTGGGCTTCCGTCAACATCCCCCTCAGGGTTCCCAACAGCTTCCTTCTGTTTCAGCCCCCCTGCTGATAATTTGCATTTTCACCCCAAACCAAACCTACTGTCTCCAGTAGATTCCAAATCTTGGTGATCTTCCATCAGTTTTCCAACATTGCAGATCTGCTGGATTTGAACTGGATTTATTTGAACTGGTGGATTTATTTTGGTTAATAAGCCTGCAAATTAAGGATTAAGCACTGATAGCAGAATCTATGTTTTTTTCATCCTCAAAATCCCTATCTTTAACAATATCCCCAAGTGATTGTTATGTACACGTTCTTATATACTCTTTCGCATCTTGTTAAATCGTAGATGCTAGTTCAGTGCATCTGGATTGGATATGAAAATTCTCAGCAAAGGATCCAAGCAGAATGAACCACCACCAATCCTTGATCAGAGTATTCCAAATTTCCTGCCCTCTCAATAGTCCTCTGCAGTACCTTTTTCTGACATCACCACTAACACTCAACCTTTAAGTATTTGAGTCCTTCCCTAGCCATCATTTCTAGTATTTTCTCCATATGGGGATCTTAAAATTGCAAGATATTTAAGATTACTTGAGCAAAATAAGGAGTTACAGCATGGTTTAAGATCAGGAAAGCTAGACATCAAGGTTGTATTCTTTCACTATAACTATTGAGATTTAAGATTGACTTTAAACCTATATGCTGCTAACTTCCAAATTTCCTGCTAGTCCAGTTCCCTTCACTAAAGCCCAAATTCACAGACCCAACTGATTATTGCTTCTATGTATAGATTTCACACGTGGGGGAAAAAGGGTGAAAGATTTATACTATCTGAAGAGAAGAAACCAGAGCATAGGTTTCACAAGTGAAAGGCATTTTCCTATGTAAATCATGATAATATATAGATAACACAGAGAAGAACAGGAAATCAAGAAAATTTAATTGTGGTCATGAGATACTTACACTATGGAATACCACTCAGAAATTTAAAAAAAGAGCAAAATATTGATACATGTGCAGAGAAAGATGAGTAATTTCCTCCCATGTGATTTACTGTCTCTGAAAACCCCTTGGAGGGTCAGCTGTGGGTTGGTTCTTACACAACAACTACAACAACAGCATTGATACATGAAAGTTGGGCAAACAAGAAAATTAAGTTGAGAGAAAAAGGATATATGATGTGTGATTTCAACATTGGTAAAACAAGATAATAATAGAGATGGGGAATAGTGGTGGGAATGGAATGGTTGTGCCTATAAAAGAAAAACAAGAGGAAACCTTGTGATGCTAGTACAGAGTAATATCTTGATCATTTGGGTAGTTACACAAGACTACATATGTGATGAAATTACCAAGAGCTATGCAAAGCAAAGCATTATGATGACACGTTCAAAAAAAAAGGGAAGAAGGGTTCCAGCTGAGAAAACTGAAGAACAAATTAAAGCCTCACATTGCAATGCTGAAGTATTTTATGAACAAATATTGAATAATACAGGAAGTATCAAAAGAAGATGGAAGGGATATACATAGTCAATATACAAAAATGAACTGGTTGACACAGAAGCATCATAGAAATTAGTATGACCAAGAACCAAACTACACAGGAAAAAAATGACAAAAAAAAAAAGACTCTAGGAATTAACAGAATATCAACTGACATGTCTCAACAGGAGCAACCCTAGACGTACTCAGTTTTCTGTGCCAAGAAATTTGGAAGATAGCTACCTGCCAACCAGCTGAAAGGGTTTCATATTTGTGACTATTTTTTTAAAAAGAGTGATACAAAAGAATGTGGAAATTACTGATAATATTGTTAATACCATACACAAGTCAAATTTTGCTTTTTTTTGTTGTTTGTTTTTTAAATGGCTGGAACACTATATAGAGAGGAAACGGTCAGAAATTCTAGCTGGACCTGAGAAACCATGGATTAAGGGATATCATTGCTGATGTCAGATGGATCTTGACTGAAAGGCAGGAGTGCCAGAAAATGTTTACTTGTGCTTACTGTCTATGCAAAGAAATTGGACTGTGCAGAGGAAAATTATAGACAGCATTGAGGAAAATGGAAATTCTGGAACACGTACGTGCTCATGAGAAACCTGTGCATAGATCAAGTAGTAGTTTTTGGAACAGAACAAGGGGCGCCTCCATGGTGTAGTATTCGAAAAGGCGGGTGTCTGAGTTGATCTGTATGCCGAGCTAATTATACAAGAAACTGACCATATGAAGAAGAATGTGGCATCAAGATTAGAGGGAAGGCTCATCAACAACCTGCTTTATGCATATGACACTAACTTGCTGAAAGCTAAGAAGACTTGAAGCACTTACTGAGTAAGACCAAAATCTACAGGCTCCAGTATGGATCACACCTCAACATTTAAAAAAAACAAAAATCCTCACACTGGACCAACAGGCAACATGAGGATGAATGGAATTTGTCAATTATCTCATTTTCCTGGGATCCACAATCTACACCTAAGAACAAAAACACACAGAGAGAAATAAGTGAATATAACACTGAGGAATTCCCAGACAGAACTATGAATTGCAGAAATGCCAGTTTTTTGGTTCAGATATGTGTTATTGCCATGAAAGATGTTACTCTTGAAGGAGGTTAAAAGAAAGATGTACAAAACTTTGCTATACATTTCTTTCCAACAATCAGTGAATCTCTAATTATTTCAAGATAAAAAGTATGTTCAAAGTATCTAGAAAGTCAAAATCATTGCCATCAAATACGCATCAAGTCATCGCTGATCTTCCTAGATGGCTTTCAGAAACTGTAATTCATATGGGAGGAGACTGATCATCTTTCTTCCCCAGAGCCACTGGCAGATTTGAAAAGGCCACCTTTGGTTTAGCAGCACAACTCTCTACCCACCATACCTCCCTTTTTAAAGGTATATGTTTTATGCAGGAGTAATAAAGATACTTCTATGTACGAACAGTGCTCAGGCCGTTCGTTCATAGGGTCGCTATGAGTCGTCTACGACTCGGCTGCATCAAACAACAACAGTAAAGATACTATTATAAAAACTAGCATTATTAAAATAAACATGGCCCTTAAAGAAAAATGTATATAAATGCTCAAAATCAATTATCTAAGCTTTCATCTGAAATAAAAGGATCTTGAACTTAGTGCCTTCAAGTTTATTTGGACTTACAGCTATCCACCATTGAGTGTTTGAGGCTGTAAATCTTATGGATGGGAAGAAACTGTTCATTCTTCTCTCAAGGAGCTATTGGTAGATTTGGACCCTCAGAGATGTGCTGCCCTTTTGCTATAGCAGCACAAACACACTACCAAACTCAAAGAGGCCAGTAATGAGGAAAGTATAAAGAAAATTAAAAGAAATATGTGATAAATTCAATTGGTAAAACAAAAGTTGGCTCTTTGAAAATCTTAATAAAATTGATAAGCCCCTAATAAGACCAATGAAGAAGAAAAGAGTTATCATTATCTAGAATGAACCCCGAAAATCACTGCAGATCTAATGTTTTTGTTGTTGTTATGTGCCATCAAGTCACTTGCGACTCATTGCGATCCTGTGTACAAGAGCCCTAAACGTCGTTCTATCCTGTGCCAACCTCGCTGTCTCAAACACACTCATTCCCACCACTCCACTCACAGAATCGATCCATCTCATTGAGGGGCTTCCTCTCCAGAGACATCCCTCCACTCTCCCAAACATGATATCCCTCTCCGAGGACCAGTCCCTTCTTGCAACATGCCCAAAGTATCTCAGACAAAGCTTCAGAATCCTTGACTCCAAGGAGCACTCTGGCTTCACCCTCTCCAGGACAAACCTGTTTGTTCTTCTAGCAGTCCATGGTATATTCAACACTCTTCTCCAGCACCACAACTCAAAGGCATCAATTCTCTTTCTATCATCCCTATTCACTGTCCAACTCTCCTATGCATAGCATATAATTGCGAAGACTATAGCCTGGATCTAATAGACAATAAAAAAATTAAATCATTAAGAAAATACTATGAATAGCTTGATTATAGTAAAAGTTGCTGATTTAGAAAGGAACAATTTATGTAAAACATATAGCTTATCAAAACTGACCCAAGAAGTAAAAGAAAAATATTAATAGTATTACATCTTTCTCCTCCTGTGTGACTTACAGCCTCAGAACCATAACAACATAGCTATCAAGGAAATTTGTTCTAGATAGGATTGAATGACTAATTATATAATTGATGTCAATAAATTATATACCTGTAAAAATGGAATTGGAAAAATGTGTGTGATATATTTGCAACAATGATTAAAAAGAGAGAGTAGCTATTGAGTTTGCTTGTATACAATCAGAATAGGACTTGTTTCCTTGGTTTAGAGGTTGGGGTTCTGGTTTCCTGGACAACTGCAGTTAATAGACATAATAATGACTGGTGCTTCTTCTCCCCTCCCCAATCTCTTAATTTTGTTGCATTGTGCTCAGCAGGTATATTAAATGCTTGAAAATGTCCATCCACAGCACACCCATAGGTCTCTACTTATCAAAGGAAAAAGGAGAGTCAGAAATAGAAGCATAATATAGGATGCTTCTCAGAACAATTACCAATTTTGTTAAGACTAGGAAAAACTGGTTACTGATTACTAGCTTTGCATCCAAGACCTAGACAATGAATAAGGTTGTTGGGAAGAATTGACGCCTTTAAGCTGTGATGTTGGAGGAGAGCACTAAATATCCCAGAGATGGCCAAGAGAACAAACAAATATGTCTTGGAGAGTATGCAGATGGAGTCACCTTTGGAGGCAAGAATGATGACACTTTGCTTCACTTATTTTGGACATGTTGCTAGGAGGTGTTTTGGGGAGGAACATGATGTTGGGAAGGGTGAAGGATCAGAAAAGGAGAGGAAGACCCTCAACCAGGTGGACTGACACAGTGACTGCTGCAATGGGCTCTTTTATGTCAGGAAGTGTGAGGTTGGTGCAGGACAGAAAAAGATTCAGATCTTTTTTTCATAGGGTCTCTATGAGTTGTGCTCTACTTGATGACATCTACCAACAACAACAACAACAGATACTGAATATTTTGATCAAGAGTAAATACTATAGGGTGATCATGGTCAAGAGGGAGAAAATTAAGGACCCATTACAAATGCTCATGAACTTTATAATTCTGCAGTCAGGGAAACTGAATAAATCCCAGATACAATAGGAATAATGTATGTTTTAAACCTTAAAAAAAAAGAAAGCAAGAAATAGCTCCTTGAACCTTCTTAAAATCAGACTGTTTTGCTAGGTGCTGTAGAGTTGGCACAACTAGCAGAGACTCTATGTACAGCCGACTGAAACCGTGCCTGATGCTGCACATCCTCACAATCTCTGCTCTGGGTAAGTCTGTTGTTTCATTTTATTGTGTCAGTTCACCTCGTTGAGGATCTTCCTCTTTCCCCCTGCCCTTCGATTTTACCAAGTGTGAATTCTTTCTCCAAAGACTGAATCTTTGAGTCTGTCTGCTATGCTGTAATATTTTCAATAAAATTGGGAAGACAAAAAAAAAAAAAGACTGACCCCTTCTAATAATATGCCCGAAGTATATGAAAATAAACTCACACCATCCTCATTTCTTTTTCCTTTCCTTTCCTTTCCTTCCCTTCCCTTCCCTTCCCTTCCCTTCCCTTCCCTTCCCTTCCCTTCCCTTCCCTTCCCTTCCCTTTCCTTTCCTTTCTTTTCCTTTTCACCATTCTCATTTCTACGGAGCATCATCCTGGACTTCATCTAACACAGACTTTGATGTTCTTTGGGAAGTCCACGGCATATCCAATAATTTTTTTTTTATGATTGAAAGGGCTATTTTATTTCCCTCCCAGATGAAGTGAACATGAAAATCTGAGTTTACTGTCTTAATAAAACAAGATGAAGCTTAGAACTGCATCATCTGGCCCTTTCACTTTTTATCTCCTCCCAGTTCAAAGTGCTTGCATTTATTGATAGCCAACATTCTTTTAAATCTACAGTTTGGCTCAACACATTAGAGTCTTAACACAATCTTCTTTGTAGTTTTTGCCTTTTCCCAAAAAATTGGCTTGGTCTGCCCACCGTAGCCACTCTGCTTCTTGTCATAACGCCGCTCTCTGTGGCCATACAGAGTTTTTGCCCTTCTTGTACTGTGTCACTTTGTGGGGCTGGTGTTTGACACACTTTTTGCAAAAAGTTCAGAGAGTTTTGGGAACATTGACCATGTTCGCGTGAGCCCTATCCACTCAAAAAGCATATTCAATATTCTTAATCACCAATACAACTCAAAGGCATCAATTCTTCTGTCATCCTTATTCATATGCACACATAATGTAATTAAAAATACCATGGCTTAAAAAAAAATACCGTGGCTTGGGTCAGATGCATCTTAGTTTTTAAAGAGACATCCTTAATTCTTTAGCACTAATAAATAATAACTGCCTTGAGCATCATGGGCTTTTAAGAAATTTTATGTGAGATCAAATTGAAATCAGTAAATTGAAAGATTGTTGTTGTAATTGTTGTTATGTGCCATCAAGTTGCCTGTGACTCACAGCGACCCTGTGAACAACAGCCCTAAACCCTGCTCTATCCTGTGCTGATCTTATTGTCTCTGACACATCTACTTCCCATTACCCCAGTCACTGAGTCAATCCATCTCATCGAGGGTCTTCCTCTTCTGTGCTATCCCTCCACCCTCCCAAGCACAATGTTCCTCTCCAAGGACTGGTCCCTCCTTGCAACACATCCAAAATACGTCAGATGAAGCTACAGAATTCTTGCCTCCAAGGAGCAGTCTGGCTTCACCCTCTCCAGGACAAATCTTTTCGTTCTCTTAGCAGTGCATGGTATATTCAATACTCTTCTCCAACACCACAGCTCAAAGGCATCAATTCTCCTTCTATCATCCCTAGTTATTATTGTTGTTGTTATGTGCCATCAAGTTGCCTGCAACTCATAGCAACCCTATGTACAATAGCCCTAAACCCTGCTCTATCCTGTGCCAAATCTCACTATGAGATGCATTTCCCTAGTCATTCGGCAGGAATTGATTACAGATCAAATGGTATTCCTCTCTTATAAAAAAATGTGTCAACTTCACCAGGTCATTTAATATGGTTATTCTGTGTGTCATGTTGTAAATTCTTTTTTTTTTAGGAAATTATTTTTTTTCTATAATTATATTTTATTAATT
>NW_006399816.1:16187935-16196505 GCF_000299155.1 Elephantulus edwardii
ATAAATTCTGGATATAAGTCCCTTATCTGATATGTTATTACCGAATACTTTTTCCCAGTCAGTGGCTTCCCCTTTTACCCTACTGGAGAAGTTTTTGGATGTGCATGTTGTAAATTCTAACCTCCTTGGTACCAGCAGTCAGGAGATCAGGAGACATAGTACTTTGGGCAAATCTGTCAGGGACCTCTCCAAATTACTGAGGAGTGACAATCAAAGTTTGAACACTGAGGTGTGCCATCATGCACTATATGCATCTGGGAGTTGGATGATAAATAAGGGTAGCAGAAGAAGAACTGATATCTTTTGAACTGCAGTTTTGGGGAAGAGTACGGAATATCCCATGGACAGATGTCTTGGATAAAGTATAGAGTGCTTCTTGGAGGTAAAAGATGGAAAAGTTTCGTCTCACATACTTTGGACATGTTACTAGGAGAGGCTATTCCTTGGAGAAGGACATCATGCTTGGAAAAGTGGAGGGTCAGAGAAAAAGAGAAAGACTTTCAACCAGATGGATTGACATAGTGACTACAGCAATGGGCTCAAGTGTATCAGAGATGAGGAAGATGATATAGGATATGACATCGCTCAGATCTGTTAGTCATTGGGTTGCTATGAGTCATACTAGACTAAACAGCACCTAACAACAACGCAGATAATGTGGCAATATTACAGGCAGTTACGTTAATAAGAAAGGATACAATCTAAAGGATTAGGTTGTATATTGAGTCAATATTTGTTGAGATCTTTAGTGGCTTTGTGATAAGTAATTGTGCTACCAGCACAAAGAAGCACCTGATTGTAGCTCCTCTAAAATAAGCTGTTCTTTTGGCAGTCATTTCAGTCAGTCTTCTTCACTAACACCATAATTCAAACACAAATTCTTCTTCTATCGTCCTTATTCATTATTCAACTTTCAGATATATAGGAAGTAATGTACAAGGAAAAACAAAACCAAACCAAAACAACAAAGCAAACCATTACTTGGTGTACCTTAGTCTTGTTACTGTCATCCTTGTTCTTTTGAATTTTAGAGAGGCTTTGGACAGATTTTTCAAGAACAATACATCTTTTGATTTATTGACTGTTGCTACCCTGGGTGTATTGGCAGAAAGCAAGAGAATACTAGGAGGATGTCTATCTGTGCTTTATTGACTACGCAAAGGCATTTGACTGTGTGGATAACAACAAATTATGTCTGTCCTTTAGAAGAATGGGGATCCTGGAACACTTAATTGGTGCTCAGGTGAAACCTATACTTAGACCAAGAAAGAAGCTGTTGTCCAAACAGAGCAAGGGAACATGGCACAGTTTAAAATTAAGAAAGGTATGCAACAGGGATGTATTCTATCTCCACACCTATTCAATCTATACACTGAACAGATTACTAAGAAGCTGCACTTTGTGAAGAAGAATGTGGAACCATGATCTGAGGAAGGTGCATCAACAGCTTGTTTTATGCAGATGATACAACCTGATCGCTGAAAATGAGGAAGACTTCAAGTGCTTGCTACAGAAGATCAAGGACTACTTCATTCATCATGGATGATCTCAACATCAACAAAAGAAAATCTTCACCATAGGACCAATAGACAACATCATGATAGATGGAGAAAAGATTGAAATGGTCCCTGATTTCCGTAATCAATCCCTTTGGGAACATCAGTCAAGAAATCAAAAGACACACTGCATTTGAAACATTTGCTATAACGAAACTCTCCAGAGTACTAAAGAGCAAGGATTTTTGTTTAAAGCTAACGTACACCTATTCTGAGCCATAGTCTTTTTCAATTACTTGCTGTGTATCTGAAAGTTGGAAAATAACTAACGATGATAGAAGAATTGATGCCTCCATAATAGTCTATGTGTTTCCTACTGCCAAAGGGGCCCTTTAGAGTAGTGAGAGAAGCTCTTCACCCTGAAACCCACAGCGTCCCTTTTCAGCAGGAAGTAGCTAAGAGAATACGCCGTCCCCTTTTCCTTATGACTCAGGGTGAAGTCTCTCTCAGGGAGGAGTGATAGGGAATGGCAAAGGATACACTGACAAAGAAGATTAATCAGAACTGGCTTTGATAAGCACTGTGGCATTTGGACAAGAACAAACTGGGAGGAGGGTAGAGAGAATAGTGCAACAATGAATGAGTGGAAGCCCAAAATCTCTGTAAATGTTTATGAAAATTAATAAAATATAATTCTAGAAAAAAAATAAAGCTAATATTTAATATGGTCAGCAGAAGTAGGAGAATGTGTTCAAACTCTAAAAAAAAAAAAAAGAAGAATTGATGCCTTTGAATTGTGGTGTTGAAGAAGGAATATTCCATGAGAATATTCAAGAATGCCAAGAGAAGAATAGGTGTGTCTTGGAAGTGAAACTAGGGTGCTCCCTGGAGGCAAGTATGGTGAAACTTCATTTCACATACTTTGGGTATGTTGCCAGAAGTGGCCAGTCCTTGGAAAAAAAACCCACTCTGTTTAGAAAGGTGGAGGGAGGGAGCTCTGGTGCCCTAGTGGCAAGAAGCTGCACTTCAGTCCCAGAGGTACACAGTTCGAATCCACCAGATGCTCTGCTGGAGAAAGAGGGGCAATCTCCTCCTGTACCAGTTATATCCAATTTGATGGTACATACACAAAAAATAATAAAATTTAAGAAAAATGAAATAATAATAGAAAGGTAGAGGGTCAGCCGCCAAGGAGGAGGAAGACTCTGAAGGAGATGAATTGACATAGCAACTGTTACAGTGAGCTTGAGTATGTCATAAGTGCTGAGGATGGCATCAGGATAGGGCAGAGTTCAGAATCACTGTTCACAGGGTTGCCATGAGTTGTCGTCAACTCAATGGCACATAACAACATCAACACCTTGAGTGTTGATTGTAGATCCAAGTAAAAGGAAATTTTTTGCAATCTTTCCCACTGGTCCAGTGGTGGGCTGTAGTCTTTGACCTTATGGAGGAAGTACTTCAAGTCTTTTTCATTTTCAGAAATAAAAGTTGTGTTATGTGCAAAATGCAGATTGTTGCTGAGTCTTCCTCCAAACTTGATGCTGCATTCTTCCTCATATAGTAGAGAGTCTCAAATTATTTTCTTAATACTTACTGGATGAGTATGGGAAAAGGAAGCAATCCTAATGCACACCTTTCCTGATTTTAAATGATGAAGTGTTACCTTGTTCTGTTCAGGCAACAGCTTCTTTGGTCTATGTATGTCTTCCAGGATCACAATTAAATGTTCTAGGATTTCCATTCTCCGCTATGTTATCCATAATTTTATTTGGTCCAAACAATCAAATGCCTTTACACAGTCCATAAAGCACAAGTAAACATCTTTCTGTTATTACTTGCTTTCAGATAAGATCCATTTGACATCAGAAGTTATATTCCTCCTGCCATGGCCTCTTGTGAATCTAGCTTGAACTTCTGGACATACTTTATCAGTGTACTGTTCTAGCTGATTTTTAATAATTTTCAACAAAATCTTACTTGCATGTGACATTAGTGATGTTGTTGTTGTTAGGTGCCATTGAGTTGTAGACTACTCATAGCAACCTTATGAACAGAAGGTCTGAGCACTGTTCATTTAGTTTCCGGAGGCAAACCATTTTGGAAGTGGATGCCACTCCTGCTTCCAGGCTTGTTTAAATCAGGAAGCTCCAGCAAACACTGTCTGCCATGCGTAACCATTATCACATTTGGCACATCAGTGTCACCGTGTTTAGCATCACAGCAACCTTACCTCTGTAGATCAATGCACAGACCAGTGTTATGCCACCTAGAAGAATGTTTGACAGAAAAACAATTTGAACCAGGCCTGAGGGCTGCAGATTAAAATCACCCACCTTGGGCTTGGTAACATAATTTTCTGTCCACTAGGCCAAAATAGCTCTCTCTATGTTGTTGTTGTTATTGTTGCTAGGTGCTGTTGAGTCATAGACGACTCCTAGTGACCCTATGAACAAAAGGCCTGAGCACTGTTCATAGAGTTTCCTGAAGGCAAACCATTTTGGAAGTGGATGCCACTCCTGCTTCCAGGGACATTAGTGATAGTGTTTGACAATTTTCAAATTCTGTTGCATCATCTTTCTTGGAATGGGTACAAATATAGATCTCTTCCAGTCAGTTGGCAAGTTTCAAATGTCTTAGCATAAACCAGTGAACAAGTCCAGGATGACACTTATTTGTTGAAATATGTCAGGTGGTATTCCATCAGTTCTTTGGACCTTATTTTTTGCCAATACCTTCAGTGAAGCTTGAACTTCTTTCTTCATTACCAGTGGTTCTTGATAATATGCTATTCCTCAAATGGTGCAGTTTCAACCCATTCTTACAATTACCAAAAATTATTACAATGATGCTGTGTATTCTCTTCAATTTTTTTAAATGCTTCCTTCATCATTCAAGATTTTGTGCATATAATTCTTTAGTGTTCCAACTCAAAGCTTAAATTTATTCTTTAGTTCTTTCCATTTAGGAAATACCAAGCATATGTTTTCAATGTTTGGGTTTATAAACCTAGCTCCTTGCACATTTCATTATAATACTTACTTTGTCTTCTTGAGCTTTCATTTGAAATCTTCTGTTCATTTCATTTAGTTTAGCAATTATCCCCTCTTTGGTTTGGCCTCTTTGCACTTTAGTGCCATTTGCAGAGTCTCTTCTTATATCCATATTGGTCTTATCTTCTGGCCTACCTTTCACCTTTTACTTTATTTGTGAATGATTTCCTTGATGTCATCTCACAGCTCCTCTAATCTTCTATCAATTGTGTTCAATGCATCAAATTTATTGTTGAGGTGGTTTTCAAATTCAGGCGAGTAAAACATGTGATTGGATTTTGGTTTTCAAATTCGGATAGGGAAATCTTATTATTGTATTCTGAAGAAAATTAAAACAATTTGTTCAACTTCAGTTTGAACTTGCACAAGAGTAATTGTTGATCTGTTCCACAGTCCACCCCTGGCCTTACCCCAAGTGCTGATATTGAACTTCTCCGCAGACTCTTTCTATGAATGTAGTCAAACTGATTTTTATGTAATCTATCAGGTGATGTCCCAGTGTTTAGTTGCAGTTTATGTTTTTTAAAAAGATACTTACAATCAATAAATAATTCATTATACAAAATTCTGTCCTTTGATCTCTGACCCATTTTCTGCCATCAAGTTCATAATTTCCAACTACTAGTCCTTTTCCCTTATTTCCAACTTTTGCAATCCAGTCATCAATTATTATTTATGCATTTTTATTACATATACTGCAAAAGTTGGTAGAAGTTCTTAATTTCTTCATCTTTTACATTAGTGGTGGATATATATGATCATTGTACTAACAAGTCTTCCTTGTATGTGCATAGAGAGTATCCTATTGCTCCTAGACTCTTACTTCAGTATTGTTATTGTTGTTGTTGGGTGCTATCGAGTTGAGTATGACTCATAGTGATCCTATGAACAACTGATCTGAACCCTGTCCTATCCCATGCCATCCTCACAATCTCTGACATACTCAAGTCCATTGCAATTTTCACTGTTTGAACCTACCTGGTTGAGGGTCTTCTCTTTTACTGCCTTTTCACCTTCCCCAGCATGATGTCCCTCCCCGAAGAATTACCTTTCCTAGCAATATGCCCAAAGCATGTGAGACAAAGCTTCATCATCATCTTTGCCTCCAAGAAGCACTCTGGCTGCAATCTCTCCAAGACATATCTGTTTGTTCTTTTGGCAATCCATGAGATATTCAGCAGTCTTCTCCAACATACAGTTCAAAGGCATTAATTTTTCTTCTGTCATCCTTAGTCATTGTCTAGCTCTCAGGTCCACAACAAGTGACTGAAAAGACCATGGCCCGAATCAGGCACTTTAGTCCTCAAAGTGACATCATTACTCTTCAATAATTTGGAGAGGTCCTTGAGTTCACCCTTTCCTGGTACAGTACATCTCCTGACTGCTAGTTGCAAGTGCACTGATTATAGATCTAAGTAAGATGAAGTTGTTGACAGTCTCAATTCTTTCTCTGTTCATCATGATGTTACCTATAAGTCCAGTGTCAAGAATTTTTGTTTTCTTGACATTGAGATACAGTCTATATATTGAAGGCTGCAGTGTATAAGCTTCTGCTTATACACTGAACCCCCCCCAAAAGAAATTAAAGTTGGATTCAGAGAAGGCTGTAGAACAAGTAATATAATTGTTGATTTTGAATGGATCTTGGCTGAAAGCAGAGAATATCAGAATAATGTCTATTTGTGTTTTATTGACTATGAAAATGCATTTGTCTGTGTGAATCACAACAAACTATGGCCAACATTGAGGAGAATGCTGTAAGGAACCTACATGCAGACCAAGAAGCAATCGTTTGACCAGAACAAGGGGATACTGACACAGTAGCATAACCTACTTCATGGTTGAGCCTTTGATATAGGTAGTATTCTGCCAAAGCAAAAGTGTCATTGACTTAGTGGTTAGGTTCTGGTAACTAAGAATGGGGAGCCACTTCATAGAATGATAAAACATCTAGTAAAACTATTGCCTGGAATCAACTTTCTGAGTGTGTTTAGAAAAGAAGACTAAGTGCTCCACTGAGCAAAAAAAGAGAAGTCAGCTTCTATGGCAGGGAGGGGGCGGCGGGAAGGGGAAACGATAAAACCCAAACCTATTGCCTGAAATTACAATCTGTAAAATGAGTATGGGCCACATGAGAAGCACCATATCTGACTTGTATCAACTTCACAGAGGGAAACTGTCCCTGTCTATAGCACCAATAACACAAAACTAATTTCCGTGAAGTCAGATATGTTTCTCCTTACCCCCCACCCCCCAACTCCCACACCACTTTCTACTCATTTCAAAACCTATCTTACTGTATGCTGGGTCCAAAGTCCCATGTGATAGCTCACAGAACACACAGAACCATATTAGGGGAGTCAAAAGTAACAGAAGATAGTCAAGACAGCTCCCAAAATGTGCATGTCGGCACCTCAGCCTCAAGTTTCACAGCCTTCCCAAGTTCTCAGTCCTGCCAGTATTGGCTCTCTCCCTCAATTGCCTAACAAAGTTCTCAGCCCTGCCAATATTGACATTCCACCCAATTGTCCAATAAAGTTCAGTCCTGCCACTATTGGCTTTCCTTGCCAAAATACCATCTCACATAAATTCTCCATGTCAGCCATTGTTGCTGCTGCTGTCCCAAAGCATGGTTTACATTTCACTTGGTTGGAAGAGGTTGCCCTCCTTTTCTGATGATAGGAAGAATTTCTCTTTTCTGGTGGAAAAAGATCATCCTCTGTAGTTATGTGTGTTTGAGTCACCTGTGACTCATACCAACCCTATGTACAACTGCTCTGAAATCTGCCCTGTCCTGAGCCAATCTCACTGATTCCGACACACTTACCCCCCATTGCCCTAGTTATTGTATCAATCCACCTTATCCAGGGACTTCCTATCCTGTGCTGTCCCACCATCCTTCTGAGCATGATATCCTTCTTCAAGGATCAGTCCTTCCTGGCCACATGCCAAAAGTATATGAAATGGAGCTTGAAAAATCTAGCCTCCAAGGAGAAACTTGGTGAGACTAGTCAATCCTCTTGCTGATTGTTGAGACTGGCCAATATCTTTGTGGAATGGTAGTCAAACTTTTTGTGGATGGACCAACATACCCCTTTCTGCATATTCCCACCCACTTGCATAGCAACATCAAATAAAGGCTGGAGAAGTCGCATTGAAAGATAAACTCCATTCCAGCTATTCTTGTTTTCCGTGATAGTTGTATTTTATAAATGTGCAAACTTTATAAAAGTGTAAGCACTGAATTAGCAGATACTGAACCACAGCTCAAGTGGAAATATCAGGTCAGATACCTAGGAGCCTCTGGTTACATTTTTGTCAAACAACAAAGCATAAACTCATTTATGTTTAAAGACTATATATATATATATATATAGTTGTGTACCATCGAGTCGAACTGACTCATAGCTAAGCTGACTCTCCAGCGGGTTTTCAGAGATAGAGATAGTTAATCACTCGGGACGAGATTGCCTATCCTTTTCCTGTGGAGTAGCTGGTGGATTTGAATTGTGTGCCTTGGGGATTGCAGCAACAACTTCTTGCCACTAGGAGATATATATAGATATGTATATACTTACATACATATCTATATGTATATAGCATATGAAAGCTTTCCCTTAGGCCTGCAGGCCAAAGGGGATAAATCACCCCTCCTTTCCTAAAGCCTAGACCTGAGGTGCAAGGATATTCATGTCAGCATCAACAGATAACAGAGCGAAGGAAAACACCTGGCCAGAAGACACACGGGCCCTATGGCTGGGAGATCTGTTGGCTAGAGATTATAAATATGCCTCCCTGCCCTTGGTCTGTGCTGATGTCATTTTTGTCCTCAGCATATGCCCAAATGCCCATTAAACACTGTGTTGCTACACACAGCTTCTAGTGTTGTTTGCTGACATGTTCTCTGAGTTCGAACTAACTAAGGGACCCAAATCACAACTTTTTTTTTCATTCTATATACTTTTTCTTTTTTAAAAAATTTATTTTATACTGGTTTATTTACAAAGTTTGTTTTTTTAAT
>NW_006399816.1:16197290-16259590 GCF_000299155.1 Elephantulus edwardii
GTTGTTTTTTAATAATTTTCAGCAGGAGTTTTCTTGTCTTTTTTATATTGTTATTAATGATATTGTTCCATAATGTCTTCATTCTGTTGGGTCACTTTGTTCTTTTTAAATGGATGGAAGTATGCATCTCTTCCAGTCACTTGGCCCTGTAGCTATCTTCAAATTTCCTGGCATAATCTAGAGATCATGTCCAGGAGGAACATGGCATAAATTCAACATTGGGGTTACATGTGCGTGAGTGATGTGTCTTCATCCTGCTAAATCTTCCTTTATTTGACGTAAACAACATGGATACATTTGACTTCAAAGGGGGTATGAAAGTGTCATCCCACCAGATTTATAGAAAAGAAACCTACATATTTGTAAACAAAATTACTATCAGAGGCATTTCTGAGGGATAAAAGGTAGGTGCTATTGCAGTAAAATACGCTGTTGTTATTATCAGAACCGACCCACAGCTGCCCCTTCTTTGGGTTTGCAGAGGCAGTAAATCACACAGGAAGGGATTACTCATCTTTCTCCCTTAGAGCATTTGGTGAATCTGAGCCACGGATCTTTGAGTTGGCAGCACAACTCCTTACCACTAAGCTACTAGAGCTCCCTAAAAGTTTGTAGACGATAATATCTCATTATTAATATTCCTATGCTTAGTTTTTATCTTGTGATTTTCTGCTATTTATTTCCACAGTTCTTTGAGCAGGCTATAGTCTTCTGACCTCACCTTAAAGTAAAATTCGCTTTAACACTGAATTTTTTTTAAAAAAACCCAACCAAACACAAAAACTTGGCGAGTGAGTTCCTTTCATTAAGTGTCACTTACTCAACATGAATTTTAATTCAAACACTCTTTTCTTGTATCCTCCTTCACCAAATGTTTCATTCTGTAATTCTATTAAAGATTTTAACCTGGTGAATACTCTATTTGACAAGGTCGATTCAGAAAAAGTGAAAATAACTGTGTCACTCCACCTTCTGTTTTCTTTTCATTCAAAATAAAAATGGCTAAGTTTGGTTCAAAGAAATAATGGACATTCTCCAAAGTGTAAATATCCACTTCATTGAACAGAAGACTATCAAACAGCTCTGAGAGCAAAAAAACATGAGTTGAGTGATTCAAATCCATAAGTGATTCCTCAAGAGACAGGTGGACATTGTCCTCTGGTTAAAATTTACAGCCTCAAAAATCCAATAGAGGATTACTGTGAGTCAGAATCCATGCTACAGCAATAAGGAGTCTTGTGTTGTTTCTTAAATGAAAGATTAATATAAATATCTGAGCATATATGAGAAGTAGCAACATTAGGTAGTTTTCCAGATATTAGGTCCTGGGCCTAACTTGCAGCTCAACAAGAAAAAAACAAACAAAACACCAAAAAAAAAAATCATCTCATTATTGTCACATTGGAACCAAGTCTTAGCTGACCCAATGTATAGTGGGTTTTCAAAAGCTATAAATTGCACCTGAAGAAATGGTTCCTTTTTCTCCCATAGAACAGCTGGTAGATTTGAACTGCTTGCCTTTGTACTGACAGCACAATTCCTTAACCAGTAGGTCACCAGAGTGCCTAAACTAGTGAGCCTTGCTCACTAAATTCTTGATTTTAAAAAAGTCTGAGTTTGGGAGGAGAGAGAGGGTTAAAGTAATGGGAAAGATCTGGCAGGGACCTGAAAAGACAAGGTAGTGGTGGGTGTAGTCCAATGGTGATTGTGATTCATTCTATAAAACACTATGTATAGAAATGATTTTATGAGAAACAATGGAAATGAAGGAAAGTGTGAAACACATTGTATATGAATTTTGTATTCCACCAAACATAAAATAAAAAAGAAAATATCTGATATTAAAATATGTCTAGCTAAACCTTAAATAATGCCTGATTAAAAATGTGAGGGTGAGCATCAGACAAGACAGCAGGGTAGTAAACAAAGGAGGCATTCATTCACTCAATCATTTAGCTAGCATTTACTGGGGTCCCGTTTTATGTCAGGCATTGTTCTAAGAGTAGAGGTACAATAGAAAATTAAACAGATATCACCCTTGAGCCTCAAGAAGTCTGGGGTGTGTGTTAGCACCAAGTAGACAACTGAATGAAGTAATTATAATAGTAAAATAATTATAATTATGATACTCAAGAACTCACTTCTTGTTGAGTCAGTTCCAACTCAGAATGACCTTTCTTCGATTTCCCAAGGCTGCAAATCACAATGGGAGGAAACTACTCATCTTTCTGCCTTGTAGCAATCATGGATTCTAATTGCCAGCCACACACAATCTTTGGGTTAGTAGTATAATTCACTTTAGAGTAGAATACCAAATTATGAGAAGTGCAATGAAAAAAATTAAAGAGAGTAATATATTCATTAAGATTCTTTTTCAAATTTCTGTTTTACTGTAAGTTTACAGAGAGATTGGTTTCATTCATGCACTTTCCTCCATCCCTCTCCCACCGATTTCCCCTATAAGACTTTTAATTGCTGTAATCATCCATGATTTCTAATCATTCATTCCTTCCAGACTGTCCTTTCATGTCCTAATTCCAGTGCAAGGTTCTTTATATATCCATTCTTATCCAGCTCTTCCCGTCAATGCACCCAATCTTGATCCTATTTTATCAGGATTCTTGAATGCAAGTGGTAAAAAGAGCAATGATCACATGGGGACAGCCATATCTGTCCATTACTAACTTTACAAAGGGGAATCTTCCCAGTCAACAGCATCAACATCATTTCTCTTGAGGTCAGACATGTCTCCCATGCTTCTGTATCTCTTTCTACTCATCTCAACACCAATCTTACTGCTTTACTGGATCCAAAATTTGATGTGACCGCTCACACACCACACAGAATCATATTAGGAAATTTAAAATGTTATAATCCAGGTTAATAGTATTATTCAGTTAGGACAGCTTCTGAAATGTGCTCACAGGCAGCTTGGCCTTGAATCATGTGGCTTAAGGCTAGTGTTAGAAAGTTCTCAGTCCTGCCAATATTGACTTCCTCCCAACAAACTTGTTCAAGTGTTCTTAGTTTAGCTCTGGTTCTGTCAATGGGGGATAGCAATCCCAAGGAACTCCAAAGAATGCTGGCTTTCTTAGTCCTTTGCTTCAGCTGCTATGGCTGTTGCTCTGGTACTGAAGAATGGGTTTCATTCTCTTGCTTCTTCTTTGATGGCAAGGAAAATTTCCTAATTCTGCTTCTGGGTCCACTCATTTCAATGGCAAGACTAGTCAATGATCTTGTGGATTGAAGAGATTAGCCAAACTTATTTTGGATTGATGAGATAGCCAATCCCCTTTATGGATAAGCTAACACACCCTACTCACACATTCCTACCCATCCACAGGACAAAGTCAAGTTGAGTGGCTAGGAAAGCTATTTTGAATAATAAACTCCACATAAGCCAAGAAAATTCACGTAAGGATGGAGGTGGGAAACAGAGGAGACATGTTTATTTGAAGGTAATTGGGAAATTTTAGGATAAATGGGAACCAGGAGGAGTTGGCTTGAAAAGTGAACTAAAACCCTAAGAAATTTGTAGACTGAGAACCATTGAGAAGATTATGTTACAAGAATCTGTGCTTGTCAAGTCTCTGTCTTTGTGACCCAGGTTCTCTACCTGGGACCCAGCAGCGAGGTTTTACATGATTGAACTTGGTTCACAAACCTGCCTCCCTCATAGCTGCTTATGGAGACTTTCTTCCCCTCAGCTTCTGGCTTTATTTATGTGACTGGTTCTGGACATTATCCATCCACAAAAATCTCTCACATTAGGAAATTCCCTCAGTGAGATATCCTATAATGGAGGTGAGTTAGATGATTACAGATGACATAAACTCAAGAACGTATTCAGATAAGAAGACGTCCAAGAGAAAGGGAGCTATTGTGGCCTAGTGAGTAAGGAGTTGGGCTGCTAAGACAAGCAGTTCGCATTCACCAAATGTTCTGAGGGAGAAAGATTGATAATCTTCTGCTGTGTAATTTACGGCTTCTGAAAACCTGCTGGAGGGTCAGTCATGAGTCAGTTCTGACTCAATGGCACAGAATAACAAGAGAAAGTAGCATTTTAAACAGAACCAATCTTGTTCCTTTCATCCTTGAAAATGTGCCACACTGTAGATTAAAAAAAAAAACCCCGAGAGATTTTTTGGGTTGGTTTTGTTTGGTTTTTTTGAGAGGGTTTTTTTTTTATGACTAATGAATTAAGTATATTTTCATATGCCATTTGGTCATTTGGAATATGCTGTTTAATGAAGCGCCAGTTCAAATCTTATGCCCATTTTTCTATCATCTTTGTCTGATTTTTGCTTTAGAAAGTCCATTTGAAGCTTGGTAAATTTCTGGCACAATACTCTAGATAAGTCCTTTTCTTGAGCATTGTAGGTGTTGTTGTTAGATGGCATTGAGTCATGAGTGCTATGAGCCTTCAGGAGTCCTAGAGACCCTATGAGTCTTGATTGTGAACCCTTGCCAGTCCTGTACCATCCTTGTCATCTCAGACATACCTGAGACCATTGCCGCAGTCACTATGTTAATAATCCATATTGAGGAATTTCCTCTCTTTTACCGATCCTCCACCTTTGCAAACATGCTGTTGCTCTGGATATATAATATTGCAAATATCTTTTTCCACTCTTGAGATTATCTTTTCATTTCCTCAGTGGTTTAGTATTTTGAGATTTGGTTTTGTTTTGGGATTTGCTTGAGGGGATGATTCTGTTTGTTTTTAAAATATGAACAGCTAACTTTATAAGCAACAGGGTCTCCACATAGGTTTTAAAAAATATGTGCATTATGTTATAGAAAACAGAAAATCAAAGAACACAAAAGCCACCTACAATTTTTTTATGATTAGTGTATTTCTTTCCATATTCCATGTGTGTATATATACACAACTGACCATGTATTTTTTTTAGGTGGTTGACTATTAATTCACGTTTTTCACACATCATTAGTATTTTCCAATTCAAAGTTCCTTCCGTGGTAACTTTTGAAGAGAAGATGTGTTTAATTTTAATGTCTTCAACTAGTTTAAGGCAGAGTAGGGTGTTAAGATTGATTTTTTTTTTTTTGCTAAATGATATTCAATTGGTGTCTATGATTTTCTTTTCTAATTGGCACTTTTTGTATCCTGTTTGTCGTGGTTAATAGTGCTTGTCAAAACAGGCCCTGATCCTTAGTATTACATAACTATTCTATGTGATGTAAACTCTAACCTCTATGATGTTAATTAGACAGGATTACAAGCAGATCTGTAATGATAGGATTAACTTTTTCTGATTCAGGATAGGTCTCTCCACTGGCATGGCCTGTATGGTATTTATGTTTAACTCTGACTATCTGAACTTTGGTATCCAGACTTAAATCAGTGGCTTGCCATACTTGCTAATATTTACATCAATATCCAAAGTCAGCAATCGTTAGGGTGTTTTTTTTAATTGAAATTCTAATGAAAGTTTATAGAGACTTTGGATTTCCATTCATTCACTGATGCACATTTTCCTCCCTGCCAACCCCTCCCCCCAAGTTGGTTTTTCTTTTTGAAAAGTAAAAAAAAAAAAACAAACAAACCAAACTTCCATTATTATACAATCCTCCCCTCTCAGTCCACTCCACCATGCAGCTCTCATTCTGGACTCTTGTCATAAAAATAATATCTAATAATATATTCCTTTCAAACTGTTCTCTTCCTCATCTCTTCCAATGCAGTATAATTATTTATCCCCTCTTTCCTAAGTTTCCCCCCAACCCTGATGTCAATCCTGTGTTACAACAGTGGGACTATGCAGTATTTGTCCCTTTGTGACTGAGATTTTTCACTCAGCATAATGTCCTTCAGGGTCACTCATTTTGTTAAATATTTCATGGGTTCCTTACTTTTCAATGCAGCATAGTATTCCATTGTGTGAATATACCACAGCTTCTCTATCCATTCATTTGTTGATGGAAATTTGAGTTGTTTCTAACTCTTTGCTATTGTGAACAAGGCAGCAATAAACACGTGTGTGAAAATATCTGCTTGCATGGCAGTTGTGGTTTCTTCAGGATATATTCCCAGTAGCAGAATTGCTTGGTCAAATGATGTTTTTATTTCCAACTTTTTGAGAAAGTGTCATACTGCCTTCATAGTGGTTGCACCATTTTACACTCCCACCAACAGTGAGTAAGGGTTCTAATTTCTCCACAACCTCACCAGCATTTGTTGTTTGCTGTTCTGTTAAATTTCGCAAATCTTACTGGGGTGAGATGATACCTCATAGTTGTTTTGAAAAAGCCAGCCATTGTTAGTATTACTTCCCCAGAACAGCCTTGGACACTCTATCCCTTAAAGGCTGTAGCCTCCAAAGACAGCAATCTGAGACCCTGTCTGTTTACTGACAACCTAGACAAGGCCTGGTCAGAAGTCTCTATCTTAATGTACGAACTACAGACCTGGGACTTGCCTCTATAAGTAGGTAGCCCATTTCCTGCAAATAAATATTTCTCAGCTTCATCAATTTTGCATCTCTAGAGAACATGATCTAAGACACAATTTTTTCTAGAATCTGCCTACCTTAACATAATGAAATAATTTACAGAAAATTTATTTTTATTATTTGACATTTCAAATTTAGCGTGGTGATTCATCTGGAGTTGATTTTATATATGAATTGAGATAGAATGTCAAGAATAATTTTTTACAAAAAAATATCCGATTGATTTCTATCTTTTATTGAAAAGATCATCATTTCCTCAAATGTCTCTGAAATCTCTGTTCTGTTCATTTGATTATTTATGCCAATACTATAATAACTTAATTAGGTTTGCAACACATCTTGATATTCCAATTATATGAGACCTCCAATCTGTTTTTCTTTAAAGATTGCACTGGCTATTCTTTTTCTTTTTTTTTTTTTTGCACTGGCTATTCTTGAATCTTGGCATTTTAGAAAATTCCTGAATCCTTCTACAAATCTCCACAACAAATCTAGGATGTTTATTGCAACTACATTGGATCTTTAGGTCCATTTTTTTGAGAACTGATATCTTTACACAATGGAATATTCCATCTACCATCAGGATATAATCCTTCTATTTAGACTTTCTTTAATTTCATTAAAAATGTACTAGTTTTCAGTGTAAAGTCTCCCTTTATATAAATGTTTCTTAGAATTGTTCAATTTTTGCTTTTACTATTTTCAAATGTCATTGTAATTAGAAGCTATTTCAGAAATACATCTTAAATTTTTTATTGCTTATATGTAGAAATGGAAGATCTATTAACAATCTGTGTTATGCAGATGACACAACCCTGCTTGCTGAAACTGAGGAGGACCTGAAATGCTTGCTGCAGAGGGTCAAGGACTGCAGCCTTCAGTATGGATTGAGGCTCAACGTCAAGAAGACAAAGATTCTCACCACTGGACCAATTGGTAGCATCAGGATGGATGGTGAAGAGATTGAGATTGTTAACAACTTTAGTTTGCTTGGCTCCACGGTCAACACTCTTGGCACCAGCAGCCAGGAAATAAAAAAAAACATTGCAATGGGAAAGTCTGCTGTTAGGGACCTCTCCCGGGTACTGAAGAGCAATGGTGTCACTCTGAAGACTAAGGTGCATCTGCCACAGGCCATGGTCTTTCCTATCAGAGAGTTGGACAATGACTAGGGAGGATAGGAGAATTGATGCCTTTGAGCTGTGGTGCTGGAGAAGAGTATTGAATGTACCTTGGACTGCCAAGAAAACAAACATTCATCCTGGAGAGGGTTAAACCAGGCTGCTCCTTGGAGGCAAGGATTCTGGGGCTTTGTCTGACATACTTTGGACATGTTGTAAGGAGGGAGAGGTCCTTGGAGAGGGACATCATGCTTGGGAGGGTGGAGGGATGGCGCAGAAGGGGAAGACTCTCTATGAGGTGGATTGATTCAGTGGCTGGGATAATCAGGATGGGTGTGTCAGAGGCAGTGAGATTGGCACAGGATGCACAGGATAGAGCAGGGTTTAGCGTTGTTGTACATACGGTCACTAGGAGTCACAAGTGACTCGATGGCACATAACAACAACAACATATGTAGAAATAGAATTTATTTTTGTTAGCTGATCTTGTATTGCTTATTTCTAATATCTGATTGTTTGATTTGTTGAGGTGTTTTTTTTTTTAATTCTGGGATAGATTCAATCTCTAGCCAGGCCAACTAGCCTAGATTCCTCTGAGGTCAGCATAAACTCTGCCCTAGGCTGATAAACACACTCACTGACACACCCTCAACACACTCTAGACCAAAAGAGGTACTTCCTCTGACCAGGCTCACATCTTGAGGCTTTGGTTGCCACTCAGCTAAACAGAAACCCTAACTTGCCTGGGCACTCCAAGTCCAGTTTTCTGTTGAGGTGGACGATACATTGTATGAGAAAGACTTTTCTCTATTTCTTGTAGCATACATGTTTAAGATACACTTGCTTATTTTATATTTTGCTCATATGGGAATAGGACTTATCTGTCCATTTGCTTTATTGGAAGGGGACTGACTTGTGTGTTGCTCATTTTTTATAATTTGTGTATATGTATGCTTGCTTCTTTATAAATTGCTTTTATGCGTACAATACTTGTCTGTCAGTTTGCTGTACTAGGGTGATTTGCAGGTTGCTGAGAAGCTGAAAGCTATTCCATCAATATTTCACATACCAGCAGGGGTTATCCATAATGGACAGGTTTCAGTAGAGCTTCCAGACTAAGCCTAGGAAGCAGGATTCCCCACCCACTTCTGAAAGAACAGGCATTTGTAACACATGAATGTTAAACAGCACGGGCAGCATAGTCCCTCAGATGAGAAGACCTTAAAAAATGAGGAGAAACTGATGCAAATCTCCATTAATAATCGGAACATGGAATGTACTATGGGATAAGAATCTAGGAAAATTGGAAGTTGTTAAAAAGGAAATGGAATGCATAAATATCAGTATCTTAGGCATTAGTAAGCAGATATAGATTGGTTTTGGCCACTTGGGATCACATAATTAGGGAATATAGAGCTCTAGTGGCATGGTGGTTAGGAGTTTCACAGCAAATTGAAAGGCAGGTTTAACTCCATCAGCTACTCTGCAGGAGTAAGCAAGCTCTTTCCATGCAATTTATAGCCTCTGAAATCCACTGGAAGGTCAGCTAAAAGTTTGTTCCAATTCAACGTACCATTAATCTGGGAATGACATATTGAAGAATAGTATTACATTCACTTACTTGCTGAAAGTGAGAACTTTCACAGGGGTTGCACCATTTTACACTCCCACCAACAGTGAATAAGGGTTCCAGTTTCTCCACAAACTTGCCAGCATTTGTTACTTGCTGTTCTGTTAAATTTTGCTATTCTGATTGGGGTGAGATGATATCTCATAGTTGTTTTAATTTTTATCTCTCTTAGAACTAAGGATTTTGAACATTTCTTCATGTGCTTGTTAGCTATCCAAATGTCTTCTTTGGTGAAGTGTCTGTTCATATCTTGTGCCCATTTTTCTATTGGATTATTTACCTTTATCTTCTTGTGGCCAAATCACAACTTTTTAATGTATATAGTTTTGTTTGTTGTTATGTGCCATTAAGTCACTTGCAACTCATAGTGATCCTATGTACAACAGCCCTGAAATCTGCTCTATCCTGTGCCAAGTTTACTGTCTCTGACACACTGACCCTCATTACCCCAGTCACTGTATCAATCCATCTCATCAATGGTTTCACTCTCTTTCTACATCCCTCCACCCTTCCGAGCATGATGTCCCTCTCCAAGGATCGGTCCCTCCTTGCAACATATCCAAAGTATGTCAGACAAAGCATCAGAATATTTACCTCCAAGGAGCAGCCTGGTTTCACCCTCTCTTGGACAACCTGTTTGTTCTCCTAGCAGTCCACGGTATATTCAACATTCTTCTCCAGCACTACAGCTCAAAGGCATCAATTTTCTTTCTTTTATCTCCAGCCCTCTGACACATAGCAAGCAATTGTGAAGACTATGGCCTGGGTCAGGCACACCTTAGTCTCCAGATTGTCATTGCTGCTTTTCAGTACTTTGGAGAGATCTCTGACAGCAGACTTTCTCAATGCAATTAGTCTTTTTATTTCCTGGTTGCTGGTACCAAGAGATTTGATTGTAGAGCCAAGCAAATAAAGCTGTCAACAATCTCAATCTCTTCATCATCCATTGTGATGTTGCCAATCGTCCCAGTGGTGAGAATTTTTGTTTTCTTAATGTTGAAATTCTATCTGTATTGAAGGCTGCAGTCCTTGATCTTCTGCAGCAAGCACCTCAGGTCCTCTTCAGTTTCAGCAAGCAGGTTTGTGTCATCTTCATAATGCCAGCTATTGAAGAATCTTCCTCCCTCCAATCCTGATGCCACATTCCTCCTCATACAGTCCAGCCTCTCAGATGATCTGTTCTGCATATAGATTGAAAAGGAACGGAGGCAGAATACATCCCTGACGTACACCCCTTCCAATTCTGATACAGTGTCTCCTTTCTCTGTTCTGGCAACACATAAGGTTACACAAATAGTTTACACATAAGCACAGTCAAATGTTCTGGGATTTCCTTTCTTCTCAGAGTCAGCCACAGTTTGTTGTGATCCATACAGTCACATGCCTTTTCCTAGTCAATAAAACACAGATAGACATTGCTCTGGTACTCTCTGCTTTCAGCCAAGATCCATCTAACATATTAGGGAGGTCTGGTGTCCTACTGGTAAGAAGCTATACTGAAATTCAGAAGGCACGTGATTAAAATCCACCAGATGCTCTGGGGGAGAAGGATGGGCAATCTCCTCCCATGAGATTTACAGCCTCTGAAAATCCACTAGACAGTCAACTATGGGTCAATTCCAACTTGATAGCACACAACTATATATATATGTGTGTGTGTGTGTGTGTGTGTGTGTGTGTTACAAATAATTAATTATACGCAATATTTTTTAAAATAAAAAATAATTTCATCATCTCTTGATCCTGGTGATTGACTGTAAATTTCTTTAGCTTTCAGCCAAGAAATCAAAAGACATCTTACATTGGGAAAATCTGCTGTAAAGATCTCTCCAAAATTCTATAGAGCGATGACATCAGTTTAAAGACTAAGATGTAAAAAGAAACAAAAAAAAAGAAATAAAGCTTTAGATGTGCCTGATCCAAGCCATGATATTTTCAATTACTTCATATGCATCTGAAAGTTGGACAATGAATAAGGAAAATTGATAAGAAAGAATTGATACCTTTGAACTGTGATGCTGCTAAAGAATGTCAAGCATACCACAGACTGCCAAAAATTCAAACAATCTGCTTGAAAGGAGTCAAAACAGGATCCTCCTTAGAGCAAAGAGGGCAAAACTTCATCTCACATACCTTGGGCATGCTATTAGGAGGAATTAAGTTCTTGGAAAAAGACATCATACTGAGAAAGATAGAGTATCAGTGAAATAAAAAGATGACCGTGAAAAAAGAACGATTGACACAGTGACTGTAAAAATGGGCTAGACCATGGCTGATGTTGTGAGGATGGCCAGCATAGGGAAGACTTACGATTTGTTCTTTACAGGGTAGCTATGAGTTGTAGCTGACTTGAAGGCACCTAATAAAAACAACAATGGTGCAAGCCCTTTGCTGCTGCTAACAAAAAAGTTGGGTGTTCAAACCCACCAGCTTCTCTGAAGGAGAAAAAAAGTGGTGGTCAGCTTCTGTAAAGATTTACAGCCTTAAAAATATTCTAGGGCAATTGTACTCTCCTATATGATCTATCAGAATTGATAATGACTGAACGGTAGTGGGTTTTGGTTTGTTTTTTAATACATGCTCTGGTTCACTTATTCTTCCTCTTTATGAATGAGAGTGTTTATTGTAGATTTCCCCTAATTTACCACTGTACAGTACCAGCAGCCTGGAAATTAAAAGACAAATTGCATTGGAAAAGTCTGCTGTCAGAGACCTCTCCAGAGTACCGAAGAGCGACGATGTCAGTTTAGAGACTAAGATGCACCCGATACAGGCCATGGTCTTTGCAATTACTTGCTATGCATCAGAAAGCTGGACAATGACTAGGGATGATGGAAGGAGAATAAATGCCTTTGAGCTGTAGTACTGGAGAAGAATATTGAATATACCCTGAAATGCTAAGAAAATAAACAAGTTCAGCCTGGAGAGGGTGAAACCAGGCTGCTCGTTGGAGGCAAGGATTCTGAAGCTTCGTCTGACATACTTTGGACATGTTGCAAGGAGGGACCAGTCTCCTTGAAGAGGGACGTCATGCTTGGGAGGGTTGAGGGACAGCGCAGGAGAGGAAGACCCTCTATGAGATGAATTGATTCTGTGACTGGGGTAATGGGGGTTGGTGGATCAGAAACAATAAGATTGGCACAGGATAGAGCAGGGTTTAGGGCTGTTGTTCTTAGGGTCATTATGAGTCACAGACGACTCAACAGCACCTAACAGCAACAACAATTCACCCCTGCAATTGGGATAGAAGTTCTGGGGTGGGTGAGAGGGGAGCAGATAATTTATCTTCTAATTTCCATGCTTTTGGATCAAGGGAAGCAGTGTCCAGAACTGATAAAGAAATTACCATACTTCATTCCTTGATGAAGGTATTACCATCTATCCTTGCCCAGCAATCTCTTACTTTGACTTGCTTAATAATATGAATGAATGAGTGAATGGGTTTGTCAGCCTTGAGAAAGGTTAAGTGAAATATTTGATTGTGAGAAAGGCTTTTTGGGGATCAGAATGTGGATGATAGTGTCCTTAGGGCTGTTCACATGAAAAAAAGCTAGGAGGACAGGTTGTTGAAACACACCTTAGATGGATTATCAGTTGATCTGGATCCCTAAATAACTACAATTAGAACAGCCAAAGCACAACATGGTGTGAACAAGAAAGAATTTTTTGAGCCAAACTACAACTTTTTTGTAAACCACAGCATCCCTAATTTACTCTGACAATATAGTGACCTATATGCTGATATTTTTAGGACAAATGCATTATTAAGTGGGGCTAGGGGGGTGGGGGCTAGATAGGCAGAAGTAGGGGTAGAAATCGACAAATCACAAAGTCAGAGACAAACCCCCCCCAAAAAAACCTAAAGTAACAGAAATTGTACTATATACTAGTTCTCACTTTTGTGTGGCAAACAAAATCAAACAAACCTCGTTGCTCTTGTGTCAATTCCAACCTGCAACACTCCTAGAAGGCAAAGTAGAACTGTCCTACAGGGTTTCCAAGGTTGTCGTATCTATGTATGGGATCTCGGTCTCCAGGAACCAGAGGAGCTGAAATGCCTGCTGTGTCTCAGGCTCTTCTGGACAGTCTGCTCCAGACCCTTTACAGCCTTGGTGAGTGCCCAGCCTCTGGAGGCCATGTGGAGAGTGAACGTGAGAAGACTGTTGTGTGCCAGAAACCGGTGGGAATGGGCTTTCCAACTTCCTCCTGGGTCTACGCTCCAGGAGAGTCACTAGGGTTTCAGTCATCACCCTGCTTCTGAACAGAATCTCAGTATCAATTTTAACCACAGAATGAGATATGACCCTTGTAAATTGCTTAAAGATGGTTCTTTTTTTTAAATTTTGATTTTATTGTTTTGTGTGTGTGTACCATCAAGTCAGATTCAACTGGTACCAGAGGAGATTGCGCCTCCTTCTCCAGCAGAGCATCTGGTGGATTCGAACTGCCAGCCTCAAAGATAGGTCTAAGATTATACTAATACAAACAAAGCGCCTTTAAGAATATGTGTACAAAGAAAGAGTGGTCGATGAATTGGAACTGCCCTTTGGTTGGCAGCCAAGTGCCTTAACCACTGTGTCACCAAGTCTCCTTTTCACATTAAGATACTATAAAAATATTACACATTAGGAAAAACACTTGCAGTACTATTACGGATTGTGTCCACTAAAATATGTGTTGTGTCTTAGTTACCTAGTGCTGCTACAACAGAAATACCATGAATGACTTTAACAAATAGAAATAAAGACAACCTGTTCTCAAATGATATTAAAAACACAGGCACAGAGCTTAAGAATGAGAACATGTATTATTGGTGGGAGGACAGGACACAATTCAATTCACTACCTTGTACTTTGACATCACTCCCCAATCCATGTCCTTCCCACATGCAAAATGCATTTATCCCATCACATCATCCTGAAAGTCTGAAATAAACTTCAAATTCAAAATTCACCTTCTGAACCATCTGAACCAAATGTCAGTAGGCAAGACTTTAGGCTTATTCCATTCAGAGGCAAAACTTCTCTTCATCAATAATCCTGTGAAATCTAGATTGCAAGTTATGGTTCAAAAAAAACCCCAATAATGGAATCAGCACAAGGTCAAAATTTCCATTACAATTGGAGAAACTGAAGGGAAAGAGGTGATAAGCAAGTATTAAGCAAGACAAAAACCCAGTAGGACAATTTGCTTTATCTTTTAAACCTTGAAAGTTATCCTCTTTCTCCAAGAGTAGTTGGATCTTGGCTACTACTGGATTTCAAACTCTGGATATCTGGATTCTGGGTAGAGACCTCTTGGTCCAGGCTTCAGCTCAACTTTCCTAGGCCTTTGGTCCTGGCTTCAGCTGTACCTGCCAAGGCCACAGGATGAAAACCCTGCTCCTTTATTTTGAGAACCCAATTTTCCTGTCCATCTGGGTGGTAAACCCACATCCTGAACACCAGAAAGTCCCATTTTCCTGCACCTTGGACATGTCAATCCTGTTCCCTCGGCTTTGGGCTGTAGTCTCTTCTTCTTGGCCAAATTGAATGGCAGCTCCACACTCCAAAACTGAGTTGATGATCTGACTCTTTGAAACCTGGAATACTATGCCTCTATTCTTTCAGAGCCCAGAGGCTGTCATCCCACGTGTTGAGATAAAGGCAGCTCTACTTACCGTGCTCTTAATAGTTCTACTGGTTTCCAAGCCGCTCTACATATGGCACTTCTTTTCCTTGGATGACAGCAGAAGCAGCTCCTTTGGCCATTTCTTATCTGTGGTATTCAAGAGGCAGGAACTGCCAGAAAAACAACCAAGTCTGTCTTGAAGGAAGCATAATAAAAATATTTCTAAGAAGCAAGGATGCTAAAACTTCTCACATGCTGTCAGGAAGGACCAGCTCCTAGAGAATGCTATGCTGGGTAGAGCCGTTTTCTTAGGTGACATAAGTAGGTTCCAGTTCACAGTGACCCTATAGAAGGAAACATTGCCCATGATGCTCCATTCTGCACAATGACCACAATGTTTGAGCTCATTGGTATAGCCACTATATTAATCACCATTCCTGAGGCTCTTTCTCTTTTTTGCTGACCCTCTATGTGTTCTCAAGCATGATGTCCTTCTACAGGGATTGATCTTTGCAGAACATGCCCAGAGCATGTGATATGTGTCCTAAAGAACATTCTGGCTTTACTTCTTACAAGACAGATTTGTTTGTTCCTCTGACAGCCCTTGGTTTATTAAAACTTCTTCACCAATACTATAGCTCAAATGCATTCGTTTTTCTGATGGAAAAGTACAGAGTCAGTGAAAAATAGCAAAAGAGTGGCTACAAAAAATGGGGTCAAACATAATAAAGATTGTGAAGGTGGGGCAGGGTGGGGTAGCATTTCCTTCTGTTGTACATAGAGTAGCTGTGAGTCAGAACCTATTAGACAGCATCTCATAACACAAAAACAGCATAAACACGTGATACGGTTTTATTTTCTTCATCTTCTCTTAGATATCTTCCAACACATAGGACAATACCTTTCCTTAAGTGGACCGAGCACTCACTACTCTGATGACATTTCACTCACCCTCAAGCTCACGCATCCCTGGGAGCACAGTCTACAATCCCAAAGATTGTGCCTCTGATTCTTGATGTCTCCACCCTCAGCTCCAGCCTTCAGCTCCTGGAACTTTGCTACCACAGGAAAAGCATTCACGTGACTATGGGGACTTTGGGAGTCCTACTTTAACTGATCTGCTTGAACTGCTATGGATTGTTGTATAAAGAATTCTGGCTGTAATGCCAGTCTCTGAAAACTATTCAAATGCAGAACACTTCAGAAGTATGGATGCTTAACCGTAAGATAAAATTGTGGTAAAGTCTCTAGGAGTTGGAAAAAAAACACACCAAACACCACCTGGCTGTGTAATCACCCTGGCTGGGCTTTGTTTAAATAAGAATGTTTGAGGAATGTGTTCGGGACTATTTAAACTTAGACCATTTAAATTCTTAAGAATTTAAAAATAAGAGTAAATACTCACATGATTTTAAAGATTAACAAGAGAGGAGACTGTGTATTTTGTATATCCTTCACACCTCCCTTCCTCACCAAGTTTCTAAGGATCAAGTCATCCTAGGTGGTATGTTCTGGGTAAAAAAAAATGGGAATGAGGAAACTGGAGTTTTTGAGACCTATTTGTAGATGGATAATGAAGAAATTCGTCCTAGATCTTGTGGATATACTCTCATCTATATGACATTAATTATCACTGATTAATGTGGTTAATTTATTACAATGTCTAGGCAATCCCTTATTGCTCTGGGTATATTTTCAATATCAAGTACTCTGGTGCTGACAAATTACCTATCTTGGATTTTTGCTTCTGAAACTGTAAGCATTTTAATTCACTGAGGTATTTCTTTTCTAAAGCTGAGAGTTACCAGTGCCTGACACATGGCTGGCTGTGCATGGTTAAGTGTTCACAAAATAGTTGCAAACTGGTCAATCTTGGGCCAATACTTGCCTATAAACTACAATTTGAATCCAACTCATTGATTCTGAATTTAACACTCCTTAGGCTCTCCCTCACTCCCAGAGTGGCTCCCACTGTCTTGGAATAAAGAGTTTGTGTCATAAACTACAATTTGGCTGTGCCATAAATTGACTTGTGTCCTCTCAAAATATATGCTGGAACTCTAATCCCTCTAGTTAGGGATCTAACCTTGTTTGAAAGTAAGACCTTTCTTTGTTATGGTAATGAGGCCACACCAGTTATAGAGTGTGTCCTCGACTGGACCACTTCTGAGTTACACAAAGAGCAAATTAGACACAGAGACTAGATATTGGGGAAAGACAAAAACCATGTGAGGATAACTAAGAACCAAGCTATGTTCAGGGGTGCAGGCCATGATTTGGATTTTCAACCTCTATAACTGAGAAAAAACCATTTATGTCCTTTAAAGCTACCCAGTAAAGTATTTAGGTCACAATGATACTAGGAAATGAATGTTGTTGTTATGTGCTGTCAAGTTGCCTGTGATTTATAGTGACCCTACATGTACAACAGCTCTGAACCATGTCCTATCTATCCTGAGCCAGTCTCACAGACTTTGACACACCTAATCCCATTGCCCCAGATGGGGTCTTTGTCTTCTGTGCTATTCCTCCACCCTTCCAAGAATGATGTCCTTCTCCAAGGATTGGTCCCTCCTGGCCACATGCATGAAATATGTGAGATGGAGCTTCAAAAGCAGAGGGGTGAGGATGGGTAGGGGGTAATCATAGCATCACACAATCTGATGGGTAGAGGGAGGGGTGGGTAAAGGAAATGGGAAAGATCTGATGTGAAAAACAATGAAGACAAACTTTGTAAGTAAACCAGTATAATTTTTTTTTTAAATATTCTTTTCTCCAAGAAGAAACTTGGTTTCACCCTCTCCAAGACAGACCTCTTTGCTCTCCTGGCAGTCCATGGTATGTTCAGTACTCTTTTCCAATACCACAACTCAAAGGCATCAATGCACTCTGTCAATATTTATCTTTTCCTTAGTTAAATCCCTCCATTTCACCTTGTATAATCCTCAACTACACACAAATTTCAGGTCAGTATTGACCAATGTGAAACGTATTAGTAATCACAGATCTGGTTTTGGGATTAAGTGGCTTTCTTTAACCTAGTTAGGACCTGTAGGCACCAATTGTATATTTCCCTGTCTTACTGTTAGTAGTATATGATACCACTCTTACAAGTAATTGTGTGAGAACTGTCTTGCTCTGAATAAGTTAATTCAGCAACCATCCCCTTAATAGGAAATTCTGGTGGCTTAGTGGTAAGGAATTGTGCTACTTATTCAAAGGTATGTGGTTTGAACACACCAGCTGATCTGTGGAAGAAAGATGGGCACTCTCCTCCCACGCCATTTACTGCCTCTGAAAACCTACTGGAGGGTCAGCTACGGGTCATCATTTCTGACTCAACAGTTGTTGTTGTGTGCCGTAGAGTTGCTTGTGACTCATAGCGACCCTATGTACAATAGCCCTAAACTCTGCTCTGTCCTGTGCCAATCACAGTCTCTGACACTCCCATCCCAATTACCCCAGTCACTGAATCAATCCACCTCATACAGGTCCTTCCCCTCCTGCGCTATCCCTCCACCCTACCAAGCATGATGTCCCTCTCCAAGGACTGGTCCCCCCTTACAACATATCCAAAGTATGTCAGACGAAGCTTCAGAATCCTTGCCTCCAAGGAGCAGCCTGGTTTAACCCTCTCCAGGTTGAATCTGTTTGTTTTCTCGGCAGTCCATGGTACATTCAATACTCTTCTCCAGCACCGCAGCTCAAAGGCATCAATTCTTCTATCCTCCTTAGTCATTGTCCAACTCTCTGATGCAGTACATAACACAAAAAACAAAAACAAAGTCAAACAAACAAACAAAAAACCCCGTACATAACAACAACAACATCAGGCCCCAGTCATTAGTGGCCATCTTTTCTTTTTTATTTAAAAGAATGAAAGCAAAAAGATACTTGATTATAAAAGATACATCTCATGAAGACACACACACACACACACACACACACACATGCAATGGGACAGGTCAATCTCCAGA
Source organism: Elephantulus edwardii (assembly GCF_000299155.1). NCBI lineage: Eukaryota > Metazoa > Chordata > Mammalia > Macroscelidea > Macroscelididae > Elephantulus > Elephantulus edwardii. The sequence continues at coordinate 16,216,102 of NW_006399816.1, forward strand.
AGTAAAGAAATGAAGAAAGAAAAAAAGAAAAAAAAAAAAAAAAAAAAAAGAAATGAAGAAAGGCTTCACCGCCTTTATTTGCAATACATGGTGGAAGTTCATATAACACTGACATGGTAACACTGACAAAGAGGTACTTTCTCTATTGCAGAGTGACCTCTGGGTCTTCTGAGAACTACTTTCTAGGGATGAGTCAGACAGAAGGTAGGGTAGACACTGGAATGTGCCACCACATCCCCCTTCAGATCTGAGGCATTCAGTTCCTGAGGCACTGACATTATTGTGAGCCCTTAGTTGAGTTCCTCTCCTGGAATTGCCCTCAAGCAAGTTGTGTCCCTTCCTGGCAAACAGCAGCTTCCAGTGCCTGATGATAGTACAAAGGCTTGGCTCCATTACTCCAAGTTGGGGCAATTCCAACTCAAGCTCCAGATGGGCCAGCTGAAACCTTTGCATTAACTATATTACAACCCAACTTCTCCCTGATCTCTCAGCTCTCATAGGTGTTCATCTGTTCCCAGTAAACGTCCTGTATGTAAACCTTCACGTCAATCTTTTCCCTGGGAAACCCAACTTAAAACAGAAGGAAAGGGAAGCAGACAATACAGCAGAAACCTAGAGATCATCAGATCGGAGAAGACAACAAGCAATTCGTCATGAGGTAGCAGACCTCTTGGTTACACACAAAGCCTTTAGAGGTCAGGAGTTACAGATAACAACACACAGAAGAAAAATACATAGAAGTCAAATCACTTTCTCAAAGCATCCTTAAAAAGAAAGGGAGAAGGAGCTCAGATGGCATGGCCTTTAGTGTGTGGATCTGCTAATCAAAAAGAAAAGGAGGTGAAATTGCCTTCCTTCCAGCCAGAAGAGGCCCCAGGAGCACGCTCGGTTCTCTAAACTCCCAACTTTGGACTGTGGGTTTGTTCTGGATAAACTGATGACCCAGAACAAAGGTGCTTTCACCTACCTGTCTGACTGGACTATAGCCGACTGCCCTAAGGGCTCGTCTGACAGCATCACACCCTAAGGCCTTTTACTCTTCTTCTGTCCCCATTAACTCCTGGTACAAAGCAGACTCATGTTATTATAATTTCTTTTTCTGTTTAGTATTACGTTCCCCTCTAAGATAATGCAGGCATTACTTCTTCAAATTTTAGGGGTTTTCCTCCATCATTTCTTGCTGGTTTTGATTAACATGCTTACTTCTTTATCAAGAGACCTGCCTAAATAATAATTTTTAAAAGTCATGAGATTGGATTTTTAAAGGGTTAAATATCTAAAATTAGTAGATTTCATTTTAAATATGAAAATATTTTGTCATAATATAAAAGTGCATGAATCATGTATAAGTTATATTTAAATTGGAAATAGTTACTTCTTTTTAAAAATGTATAATGGAAAATTGAAAAGACAGAAAAAAAGGAAAATCAATCATACGATGAGCCTACATATACCCAATCCATCACTTGGTGTAAAATCTAAAATATAAATATTTATCTCTCTAATGTTAGTAGACTGACAGCAGCCAATAGATAATGAATCAAATCATTTACTTACAAGGTCAATTTAAAATAACTACTGATTACATTGTTTGATTAATGTGGGTGAATTCTCTCTTCTACATACTGAGTTCATCCCTATATCTGCCCTACTATGGTCCTGGACCCCAGTCCTTCCTAACCTGTGTGACTAATCAGTTAACCAGTTGCCCTGGAACCAATTCCAACCATGGAGACCCATGTTCCAAAGAACTGTTTAACATCATCAAATAGATAAGAAGTTGTTCACATTTCCACAAGAGTTTCATAATTTAAAACAAATAATAATTTGAGTCAATATTCAAATGAGGTAAATAATTGTAAGTGATTGCTATCTTTCCCATGTTTTTTTAATCTTTAAGTTTTGTTCACAAGGATGGTGAAATTTTGTCTCCTTAATTTGAACATGTTGTTAGGAGAGATTATTACTTAGGAAGAGACATCATTCTTGGAAAAGTGTAAGGTCAGCGAAAGAGAGGAAGATCCTCAACAAGATAGATGGAAACAATGACTGCAGCAATGGGATCAAGTGTGTCAGATGATGAGGATGGCACAGGACAGAATTGAGTCAGACCCAACTGGATTGCACCTAACAACTATAACCTCCCACCCCACTTTGGAGTGTAGAGGGTCAGGGAAAGAGAAGATCCTCAAAGAGATGATGGATTGACACAGTGCTCGCAAAAATCAATGGGTTTGAACATGGCAGAGATTTTGAGGAGGGGATAGGATAGAGCAAGGTTTCTATCTAATGTTTATAGGGTTGCTATGAGTCAGAGTCAACTTGAAGGCAAATAACAACCTCCCATCACAGCCAAGTAGCCCTTCAGCTCTGGACTGTAATGTCCTGAGAAAGTTCTAGGGCACAGTTAAAAGAAGCAGCTCTACCATGGAACTTTTAGCTTGAGGGAAAATGAGAGGGTTTGCCTAGAAGAGAAGGGAAGAAAGCTATTTTCAGGTCTAGTTAATGTTTAGGAGCAAAACTAGAGTTGCTGGGGAAGGAAGAGAGGTCTGGAATGGGAAAGGAGAAAAGCAGGAAAAAAAGCCTGAGAGTTTCTCTTCAAAAGAGAGAGCCTGGTTCTTTTGCAAGAGAGGAAGAAATTCCCCAGAGAGAAATTGCTCCTGGCTGTATCTAGGCTGGGTGATAATAAAAAGATATTCTGATTCTCAAAAGATATAGGAATCCAAAGCATGACTTAGAAGTAACAGAGAATTAAGAGAATTGCTGAGATTATAGGAACTGGGTGGGCAGGACCAGTGGTTGTTTTACCAGTACCTTGGGTCTGTTAAAACAAACAACACACACACAAACACAAAATCAATTCATTGTCATCAACTTACATTCATACCTGAACCTCCAGTGTGTTTTCAGAGACAGTAAATCATGTGGGAGAAGATTGCCTATCTTTCTCCTGAGGAGCTAGCTGCTGGTGGATTTGAACCAACTGCCTTTGGGTTGACAGTGCAATTCCTTACCCAGTAGGCTACCTATCTGTCTGCTAAGTTATTGTTGTGTGCTGTTGAGTCAGAATCAACCCATAGATGATCTTCCAGTGGGTTTTCAGAAATGGCAAATCAAATGTGAGGAGATTGTCCATCCTTCTCCCAAGGAGCATCTGGTGGATTTGAACCATGTGCCTTTGAGATTGCAACATAGTTTCTTACCAGGAGGGCCCAGAGCTCCCTTATCTATCTGATAAGAAGCACACTAATGTCCATGAGGATGGGCAATTCTTAGCAATCCTATAGGTTGTTCATAGGATCTCTATGAATCATAGTCAACTTGACAGCAGGTAACAACAACAATGCCCTCCACTGTATTGATGCACCATCTCAATGGTGGAGATGAGTAGATCATTAAAGGAAGAACTTGGGTCAAGTTCTCAGCTGGAAGGTGGTACAGTTTAGCTTCCAATTTGTTAAAGTAATTGGCCCTGCCACACCAATGACTGTTATCTGCTTACCCTGGCCACACCAGTAACATTGAGCTGCTGACCCTGGCCACATTGAAGACTGTAGCTACTGACCCTGGCCACTCTGGTGGCTGTGAACTGCTAAACTAGCTGAGGACCCCAACTGCACAAGTGGTCATGAGAGGCCAAAGAAGGAGAAGAGTTGGGATACCAGGGGTGAATGAGTTTCTCCACTATTAATTACTCAATGTGTTGTGATGAATTTATTAATTGCAATGTAGATAAATTGCAATTAACTGTTTAATACTTGCTATGAATTAATGAATCAATATGCTGCATTGAATTTATAAATAATAATGTAGATAAATTGCAATTGATTATTGCTATGGATTACTTAATCAATAAATTGTAATTGATTTTGTGTAAAAAAAAAGTAACTGGCCCAAGGCCACACAGGGTCTCATTTTGCTGCTGTTATTAGGTGCTGCTACATCAGTTCTGACTCAAGAGTGATCTTATATACCACAAAACAAAATATTGCTTGGTCTTGTTCATCCTCACAATTACAGTACCTGGGCTATTGCTGCAGCAGTGGTCTCAACCCATCCCTCTGAGGGGCTTCCTCTTTTTCGCTAACTTTCTCCTTAACAAAGCTTGATGTTCTTCTCCAGGGGAAAGTCTTTCCTGATACTATGTTCAAAATACGCTGCTGTATTGTAGAAATTCTATTATATGTCTTAGTATGTAAATTAGACTCATCCAGGAAGCACTACTGAAACCATTTTACCCTAGAGGTATGAGGATATAGCTGATACTTTTTCAGATATGTGTTCTCTCAAGAGCACAGTTTGGCACAATCCCTAAGATCCACAGAGCTCTATGACAATGCTGGGCCTCAGGCTCCTTACCTGTGAAATGGGGCTACAACACTCAATCACTGGGTTTCAGTGTACTTTAGGTAAAATAATGGATAAGAAATCAACTGCACTATGTAGATATTCCAGTTTAGGGATAACATCAGGTAGAATAATAGCCATGAGCCTTGAGGCTAGACCTTCAAGAGCAGTTAATTCCTGGAGGCTTGCTTTTTTGGCATCCAGGCTAATACACAGTCTGCTCACCTTTCCTGGAACATCTTGCCCCATTAGTCTCAGCCCATTTTCCTTGTGGAAACGTCTATTGATCTTCTAGCCTCGTTTTCAGTTATCATCTCCTTTGAAGAACTTTTCTCAACAGCCCCATCCAAAATCGGGGTGACACACCTGGTCTCTGGGAAATTTCATCTTGGAGTTAGTGAGTGCACTTATTAAAGCTGAGATTCTCCTATTTATCTAATGCCTCTCCTCCTAACTAAATAAATTCACAAGGAATGAGGAATGTGTCACTGTAGCTCTAACCTCTCTCATTGCTGTCAAGTCAGACTTTTTCAAAGCTGATCCTCCGCTGGGATTCTAGGGCTGTAAATTGCATGGAAGTAGATTGCTCCTCTTCCTCCCATGGAGTGGCTGTTGGATTGCAACTGCCAGAGAGGCATGGTCTTTGGCCTAGCAGTAGCACAACTACCTAGGAACTATGCCACTTACAACAGATGCTCAATACTTGAATGCTTGTTAAATGTAAAATATGTAAATATGTCCTCTGACTCATCAAAAGACAGGTTAATTAAGGGCCAAATAGTTTCTGTGCCAAATGTGTTTCATTATAATTTAGTTTCCTGAAAATTGATCAATCAAATACAACATATCCATAAGCAGATTCTAAATTGCTCCTTGAAGGACTTGATAGCTCTTTGACTTGTTTTCTTATTCTTTAGGAGAAGAAACTCCTCAGGAAAAATTTCCTTATACTCCCGAAGGGGCACAGTTTGAATCCACCAGATGCTCCTCTGGATAAGGAGGGGCAATCTCCTCCTGTGCCAGTCAGATACAACTCAATAATACACAACAACAACAACAACAAAATTTCATTATAGGATCAAACTGACAATAGCAACTTGAAAAAATAGATAGGATCTGGGGAAATAGAGAGGTGGTTACTTTATGTTAATGGATGAAGAACAGAAAAGGAGGATGATAATAGTTACATATCTCCACAAGATCACAAGAATGCGTTTCGTGCCACTGGATGGTACATGTAGAAATTGTTGGGCCAGTGTATGTTGCTGTGTATGTTTTAAAAAGTGATGACAAAAAAAAATCATAGCTAAAAAAACTGATTAGTAAAACCCTTCCACACTATAAAAATACAATGTAAATGAAAGGCTGTATAAAACTCAATGTACATGCACGAAACATAATTTATATGAATAATAAAATATTAATTTTTTTTAAAAACTCCAACAAAATCCTGCTGAGAATCTAAATTATTAGCAGTCCTTTCCTCAATTTCTAAGTTTCTTTTAGCTATCTAGTGTTCCTTTAAAGAAATATTACAAGTGCATAGCTTTAACAAACAGAAATTTATTTTCTCAAAAGTGAGAAGCATCAGTTCTAGGGGGAAACTTTTCTTTCTCTATTGGCTCCGCTGGAAAGTCTTTGTCTGGTATCAACATCTGTGCATCTGGCACTCCTTGGAGATCTCTGCATGTCTTGACACCAGTCTTACTGGATCTAGCAGATTCTCAGCCCAGGGTCCAAAGGACATGTTTTCCTCCTAGGAAATGTTTTCTTGGTAATTTTGAGGTTCCTCTGATGTCAGCTGGCTTGTTTCTTTTTTTGTTTGTTTGTTTTACTTACTTTTAGCTAAAAGAGATTGACTCAAAATAGAACATAATACCTTATCCTGTAGTGTATTCTGCCTCATAAATATCATTCTCTCTAATCTTGCCTCATTAATATATCTTGTTGTGTACCTTTCAGTCAGAACTGACCCATAGCTAATGGGTTTGCAGAGGCGGTAAATCACACAAGAAGAGATTATCCATCTTTTTCCCATCAAGCAGCTGGTGGATTCAAACCATGTACCTCTGGGTAGCAGCACAATACCTTACCACATTAGTGGTGTAGTGGTAAGAATTTGTGTTGCAATCGCAAAGGCATGTGGTTCAAATCCACCAATGGCTTTGCTGGAGAAGGATGGGCAGTCTCCTTTCATGTGCAAACTCACTCACTGGAGGGTCAGCTATGGTTGGTTCTGACTGGAAAGCACACAACAGCAAGAAGCTGAGACATACTTGACTAGATGACCTAACAACAAAACAAGCCACCAAAGCTCACTTATATTAACATATGTTATTGTTATGTGCAGTCAAGTTGTCTGCAATTCATAGAGACCCCATGTATAACAGCTCTGAACCTTGCCCTGTCCTGAGCCAGTATCACTGACTCTGACAAACCTACCCCCATTGCCCCAATTACTATCAATCCATCTCATTTGGGGTCTTCCTCTCCTACACTGTCCCTCCACCCTTCTAAACATGATGTTCTTCTCCAAGGTTTGGTTGGTTCCTCCTGGCTACTGCCCAAAAATCTGTGAGACAGCTTCAAAATCCTAGCCTCTAAGGAGAAACATGGTTTTACCCTTTCCAAGACAGACCTGTTTGTTTTCTTGGTGGTCCATGGTATGTTCAAAACTCTTCTCCAGAACCGCAACTCAAAGGCATCAATTCTTCTTCTACCATCTTTGGTCATTGTCCAGCTCTCTGATGCATAGCAAGTAATTTTGAAGAACATGGCCTGGATCAGGCATGTCTTAGACTCTAGACTGACATCACTACTTCTCAGTACTCTAGAGAGGACTCTGACAAAAGATTATCCCCAGTGAAATTTTTCTTTTGATTTCCTGACTGTTGGTGCCAAGACTGTTGATTATGGAGTCAAGCAAGCTGAAATTGTTAACAGCCTCAATCTCTTCTCCATCCATCATGGAGTGGTGAGAATCTTTGTCTTCTTGATGTTGAGCTTCAATCCATATTGAAGACCACAGTCCTTGACCTTCAGAAGCAAGAGTTTCAGGTTCTCCTCATAGAGAGGTTAGGATTTCTTATTCAGTAGGATAACTACTGTCCATTTGCTGTACAGTAGTAACTCATGGTTGCTGTGATACTAAACACTGTGACACTGATGTGTCAAAGGCGATAATGGTCATTCATGGTGGACAGTATTTGGTGGAGCTCTCCAATTAAAACAAGCTTGGAAGTAGGTAGTATCCACTTTGGAAATAGCTTGCCTCCGGTAACTCTATAAACTTGGAAAAACGATGAAAGTTACACAAGTGTTCAGGTCTTTTGTTCATAGGGTTGCTATTAGTTGCCTATGACTTGATGACACTTAACAATAACAACAACAAGATAACTACACTAGATCACAAAATGATGGATAATTATGTAATATTGAGAACTATGATCTAGCCAAGTTAGCATGTATTTTGGGAGTGAGGGAGAAGAGGGCATAATTCAATACATATTATAGTTATGAAAATGAATAAACAACACAAAAGTCCCAATCATTACCTTGGCTTCAATTCAAAATCACAGCTATGTGCTCAGCTCTCCTGAACCTCAAGCCTGTCAATGAGAAGTTAATGAACTAAGAATTCAACCAAGCCCTAAACTAACAACTGTTCTAAATATTGACAAGACCAAACAGCTACAGACATTTCACAGTGAAGGATGGGAGAAACTCAGTCCTTTTTCAGAGTACTAAGTTGAAACATATCTCACCTCACCATGACAAACAGCTGGGCCATTACAATTACAAATTGTCACTAAGACTAAATTCCCCCCTCCCCACATTCTCTGGAGCTATTTCTCTCTCTGCCAGATATGACACTGATATGTGATATCTTGGCTTTGTGCTAGGCTGGAGTGAGAACAATAAGGTCTCCTATAAAGCTGTGCATGGCTGATCTCAGGACACAGCTGTCATCTGTAATACTCAGTGCACCATTGACTTAAATTATATGTTTCCTCTCAAGGCAACACTGAACATAGAGATGTAGAGATAGCTTATGGGTTTTTAAAAATCTATCTGGCTTCCCTATCTCCCATATCTTTAATTTTAAGAAGGATGTGGATGGAACTTGTCCATCTTTTACCTGTGGAGAATTTGGTGAATTTGAACTACTAACCTCTTGGTTAGCAACTTGATACATTAAATACCACAATACCAGGGAAGTATAGAGAAGTGAGTTTCAATGTGACTGGAATTTATAAGATTTGGGGACAAAGACAGCCAGGCTACAGTTGTTGTCTTTATGTGTCATCAAGATGAAATCATCTAATAGTGTACCCTCCAGCAGGTTTTCAAAGGCTGTAAATCACACAGAGGGGATTGTTTGTCTTTTTCCTGTGGAGAAATTGGTGCATCCAAATCATCTATCTGCCTTATGACTAGTAATGCGACTCCTAACCACTAGGCTCTCAAAGCTTCCTATGCTACATTGTGTAAAAGGAAAAGATGATGAAAAATGAGAATGGTCTAACAACATTCCAATTTTTTCACTGCTTTTGGGGGTTCCAAGGAACATCTCTTTTTCTTCTAAATAAATCCTTCTTCTCTAAGTCAGCAGCAGGAATTGGGTTCTATTACCCAATTTGTTGCAAGCAACAAATACATAAGTAATATATGAGGCAGATGTAAATTTGTAGAGGAATCTGAGAAGAGAGACATTACCAATACTGCTGCTTATAGTGGAGCAAATTTAGGCTGGGGCCTCTAGGTTTGCAATTCAATTGTTTTCTTGCTTCACTGCTACAGTAAACATTTACAGTTCTTTGATTTTGCCCACAGAGGATGTCATGGTAGTAGGACATTTTCAAGAAAAACCAGTGGAGTGAATTGAGATCAGTGATATCCTGGTAAATGTTTAACAATTGACTTGGTGGTAAACTCCTTCCCCCCCACCCCCCGCCTCAGCATTCGCCAATTTCTTTGGTGTAAATACTTCCACTACAACAAATTTTAAATTATTAGTGTGAAGCTTTCAAACACAGAAGTAGGAATAAATGCACAATTGTTGTTATTGTTAAATGCTGTTGAGTTGACTGCCACTCATAGTGACCCTATGAACAATGGATCTGAACCCTGTTCTATCCTATGCCAAACTCACCATCTCTGACAAACTTGAGCCCATTGCTACAGTCATCACGTCAATTCATCTTGTTGAGGATTTCTCTCTTTTGCTTTTTCTCCATGTTTCCAAACATAATACCCTTCTCCAAAGACTTGTCCCTTCTAACTACATGCCCAAAGTAGGTGTGGTGTTAAGAGTTTATTTTTCAAAATAGCTTTCCTGGCCACTGACTCTCATTTTGCAGTAATGAGACCAAGAACTTTGTAACACTAACCTAAAGTCATGAAACTGCAGGCTGAGGTGCCAAAAGCACATTTTGGTAGTTGTCCTAAGTGATTGTATCTTGCTGCCAACCTGAATTATAGCCTTTTGACTTCCCTAATATGGTTCTATGTGGTCTGTGAGCTATTGAAGTAGATTTTGGACCGAGTAGAACATTAAGATTGGTGTTGCGATGAGTAGAAAGAGGTGCAGGAGCCTGGGGGACATGTCTGATCTCATGGGAATGGATTTTGTTCTGTGAATATTGTTGATGGGGATAGTTTTGGAGCTGGTGGAGATCAGATACGGCCATCCCTAGATGGCCCTTGCTCTTTTTACAGTATGTAAGATAATGTTACAACGTCCTTGCTTCCAAGACGTGCTCTTGTTTCACATTCTCCGAGACAGACCTGTTTTATTCTCTTGGCAGATAATGAGATATTCAGTACTCTTGTCCAACACCACAACTCAAAGTCATTGATTCTTTTGTCAGACTTAGTCACCATTCAAATTTCAATAATTGAGAGAAGGAATGAGGATGTTATTGTCATTGTAAGGATGAGTAATTGAGAATGGTAGGGTCAGAGAGGACAAAGGGAGCATGGTGATGAGGACAACCAGGGCTTCTGCAGTATGCTGCAGTAAGACACAGTTAGACATCCATCTGGTATTCTCTACTTTCAGCCAAGATCCATCTGACATGCCATAGCCTCTTTTACATCCAGCTTGAATTTCTGGCAGTTTTTTGATATACACTGTGCTAGCTACGTTTGAGTCATTTTCAGCAAGATTTTCGGTTGCATGTGATAATAATGATATTGTTCAATAATTTCCAGATTCTATTGGATCACCTTATTTGGGAATGGTAATAAATATGGATCTCTCATCATACAATATTTTTACAATACACATACAATAGATGTAAATTACCTTGACAGCATAGCTAAAAGCAAAATACAGTAAAATAATTAGAGAATAATGGTTATTTTTCATTACTGTTGTTTATAAATGATATATTTAATGTATTTCAATTTATGTACTTTCATTTTTAATAATGACTGGTTTGATAATTGGCTTGCAAAATTTCTGTAAATTTCACCATCTGCTTTTGCAAACTGGTGCAAACTAGTTCCAGCACACCACTGATTGAAATGAATGTTTGTTGATCAAATGAAATACAAGTTTAATACAGAGTTGAAATTAGAATTTTAAAATAAAAGCAAAACTCATTGTAAAAAAATAATTTATGCCTCAGAAGGACCCTGTAGGACAGTGTAGAACTGTCCATACATAGGATTTCTAAGGCGGGAAATCTTTATGGAAGCAAATTGCCTTACCTTTCTTCTGAGAAACTGCTGGCAGATTTGAAGTCCCAGTCTTCTGATTAGCAGCTGAATTCTTTTTTCATTTTTTTAATTACTAATTAATTTATTTATTTATTGTGCGTACCATCAACTTGGCTCTGACTGGTACAGGAGGAGATTGTCCCTCCTTCCCCAGAAGAGGAATCTGATGGATTCGAAATACTCCTCTGGGATTGCAGTGCAGCTTCTTGCCACTAGGCTACCAGAACTTGCCAGCAGCTGAATTCTTTAACCATGATCCCACCAGGGCTACAACACTAAAATTAATACAGAACAATCTCACTTAGCACTTCATTGCTAGTCTTTGAGGCATAAATTTTGTTGTTGTTGTTATTCTTTATTCAGAATCTTCTTATTCTCTGTGGTGTTGGTGGCATCACTATGTGTCATAGAGTCAACTGTGACTCACAGGGCCCCTTTTTTTTGTTTTGGTAGAGACCTTAAGAATAACAAATCAGAACCCCTCCCTATCCTGAATCATACTTGCAATCTCCAGCATGGCCAAGTCTATTGTTATAGTCATTATGTCAATCCATCCTGTCAAGAGTTTTCCTCTCTTTCTCTCCCCTCTACCATTCTCAGCATGATGTCTCATTTCAAGGATTAGCCACTTTTGAAAACCTAGCCAAAGTATATGAAATGTATTTTCATTATCTGAGCCTCTAACGAGCAATATGGTTCTTCCCCTGCCCGCCCCCCCCCCAAGACAGACTTGTTTGTTGTTTTGGCAGTCCATGGGAATATTCTATATTCTTCATCAATACCAAAAATGTAATGTCATCAATTCTTTAATCTTCCTTATTTATTGTCCAAATTTCAGATGCATAGGAAGCAACTGAAAAGATCACGACTTGGAACAAGTGCACCTTAGTGTTTAAACTAACATCGTTGCTCTTTGGAGAAGTCCTTAACAGCAGGCTTTCCTAATGAATGCAACACATATTTCTTGACTGTTGCTATCATGGGTGTTGATTTGAAAGCAAGTAAAAGGAGATTATGGACAACTTCAAGGAGTTATGCTGTCAGCCCAAATGTAGGTGGTTAGAATTCAACTGCTCTGTGGGAGAGAGATGGACAATCTCCTCTCAGGCAATTTATAGCCTCTGAAAATCTGCTAGAGTCAGTTATGAGTCAGTTCCAACTTAATTGCAATGAACATTATAATGTTGCTTATTGGCTCAGGGATGAAGATTTTTGTTTTCTTAATATTAGATATAATCTATACTGAAGGCTGTAGTCTTTGATCTTCTACAGCAAGTGCTTTAAGTCCTTCTTACTTTCAGCAAGCAAGATTGTTGATGTCATCTGTACAACACAGGTTGTGGACACGTTGTCCTCCAGTTTTAATGTCACATTCTTCTCCATATATTCTAGCTTCTGAAGCTATTTGCTTAGCATGCAGATTGACTAGGTATGGAGAAAGGATACAATCCTATGTACACTTTCCCTGATTTTACATCATGCAGTGTCCCCTTGATCTGTTCTGACAAGTGCTTCTTTTCCCCTGTGACAGTTATGTCAAATCTTTATCTACACTTCTTTGTTCCAGAAGACATGACTCCCCACCCTTTTCCAAAGCTCACCTTCCACCCCGATGCTCCTACACTCAGTAGTCTCCTCTGGGACATCAGATCATTAACTGCATTCAGTACATCCCAAACTGAACTCATTTTCTGCCTGAACTTGCTCTTCCTCTGAGCTCTCTACCTATTGTACCCTCAAACCGCAAAGAACTCTTTGTTCCCTATCTCATTTAGTACCGGTCCAATTCACTCAATTTACTAAATTTTAAATATATACATGATGCTTCTCAATCTGACTGTGTTGTTTGGGTGGTTTTATTTATTTTTTTTAAAGGCAACATACCTGAGTATCTTAAGCAACAATTTAACTTAATTGGTCTACACTGCAGCCTGAGCATTGGGTTTTTGAAGATTTGCAGGTGATTCTAAAGTACAGCCCAGTGCTGGAAACCATTGTCTGGACATCCTTCTCTGCTCCTTTTTAGCAGTCATGATTTAGTTGGTGGCCAGGACCAGCCATTCTCCCACTCTGTGTCTTCCAAATCCACCTCAAATATTCATTTGTCTTTGCTCTATTTGAGGTCACCATCACCCCTTTACCTAAATACTAGAATGGCTGTGTACTCATAATTCATTCTGCTAACATTAGTAGCCGACCAATTCTAAGAAATGCCAAGTCAACATCATCCCAAATGCCTGATTTGTGTTGAATTCCATGATTTCTGACTTCAACAGTCCCTCCTTTGTTCAGTTCTCCCACTCCTCTATGTCTCTTACATTCAGTGGTTTGCTGAAACGTCTCCCAGAGACTCAGACCCTTCAGGAGAATGACTTGCAGGACTGTAGGTATGCAGACTAGTTTTTCAGAGACTGGTAGGCACTGTAGACTATCAGTGGCAGTGTAGCTGGAAAGCAGGTATCCTAAAAGAAAGCATTGAGGTCCCATGAGCATATTTACGCCTTTAGTAGGGTGGGGCTTGCATCCCCTAATCCTCTCTCCTTAATAAAATAAATACTTCACAAAATAAATAATTAATGGCTAGAAAAGACATTTTGAATAATAAACCTTTGACACTATAGAGGTTTCTTAATTGGTCTTCCTACATAGATAGTCTCTCTCAATCTCTCAAGAACTACTTGGAAACTACCAGGCTGACCTTTCTAAAATACAGGTCCAATCAAGTTTTACACCCACTGACAAGCCATTATTGTGGTAAATGTTTGCAATACTTGATTGCAAGAAACATCACTTCCCATTATCTTCATAAATCTAATTAAATTGGCTTTCAGTACTCATTCCTCATTCTCCAGGAGAAGTGGCTTATTTCGGGGGATTTTCCTTCTTAGATTGTACAGGAACTCCAAGAAATTTTAAAAGGTCAGAAAGTTTAAGGAAAGCCCTTTGGATTTCAATCCATCTTGATCATTGCTGAGATACTTTCTGTCCAATTTGTGAGGCAGCTCCATTCTTTCCAATTTAAAAGAACACCATGGTTTTTTGGGTTTATTTTACCCAGATATCCAGGCCCTGGTGTCTGAGTCTAACTTCTCTGGACCCTCAATCTGGGTCCTATGTGCCAAGAAGTCCTGGACACAGTGGTTAAAATATTTGGCTGCTAACCTCAAGGTTGTCTGTTTAAGTAAGGTCAGTCTGTTCCCATAAAGATTTAAACCCCCCAGACCAAACCTACTGGCCTTTTGTTAATTCATGATAGCCTTACATTGGATTGCCAAGGCTGTAAATCTTAACAGGAGATTGCTTCAACTGTTTCCCATGAGGCAATTAGTGAGTTCAAACTGCCAACCATTCTGTTAGCAGCCTAACATTTAACCTATTACATTGCCAGGGCTCCATACAGAGGCGATATCGTTAGAACCAACCCACAACTGACCTTTCAGGGGATTTTCAGAGGAGCAACAGCACAGGCAGAGATTTCCCATATTTTTCCTGTGGAGCAGCTAATGGATTCAAAACATGTGCCTTTGGATTGACAGCACAATTCCTTACCACTAAGCCACCAGAGCTCCTTATATGTAGGACTGTAATTGCTTAAGAGTAGATGGCATAAAGATTTACTGCCTTGAAAATTCTACGGGGCAGGTTCTGTTCTGTCCTGAAGGGTTGCCATGAGTCAGGATCGGTTGGATGGCAGTGTATGGTGTGCCACTGGCTGTCCAAAAGTACATTAGTTATGGATACCCCCTCCCCACAACACCTACTTCCTTTCCTGTCTTAGGAAAATTAACTGTCTCTTCAATCCTGAAAACCCTCTTTCTCCCAGAAAAAAAAATCCATTTATATTTATTCACAAAGTCCTGCCTGTTGAAGGGTACCTAGCCTGGTAGGTTGAAACAATGCTTTGGATGTAAAGAAAAGGCCTGACCTGGTCTGTCCTGAGCAGGTCACATCCCTGGGCTGGGGCTCCTCCTTCACCAGACAGTTATGGGCAAGCACTGCTAGCACACTTAGCTGAGACTCTCCTTTTTCTAGGATTTTGTTGTGGGTCAACGGATGTCTTATCAGCACGTTACTCTTTTTCTTCCCAGTGGAGTTACATAATAATGGATAGAAGGCGTAATTTAGTCAATGATTAAACACACTCATTTTTGGTTAGGGAGTTCTGAGGGCTTAGTGGTAAGGAATTACACTCCATATAGAAAAGTATGTGGTTTGAATCCACCAGGCTCCCCATGGGAACAATCTCTTTCTGTATGATTTTACTACCCCTGAAAACCCACTGGAGAGTCAGCTATGGGTCATTTCCGACTGATGGTACTCAACAGCAACAACAACAACAACATTGTTAGTTAACTGCTCTTGTACTTGCAGAACCCAAAATCAACTCAAAATTAGTGCTAGAGGCTGGAGATTTGGGTGGGGCTCTTCTATTCTTCTACTCTGGTGACCTAGTAGGTAAGGAGTTAGGTTGCCACCAACCCAAAAGAAAGTGGTTCAAATTCACCAGCTGTCCATGATTCACACTCTCTTGCCAGAGAGCCAGTTATGAGTGAGTTCCGACTGGCAGCAATGAATTGAGCTGGTTTCTTCTACTCCTAGTTATACGATGAACATGATAAGCCTGAGGTCCTCCAGCCATGCAACTCTGTGGTCTCCAGTGCCCCACCTCACTCCTCCACCTTCATTTCACCTCCTACTCTTCTTTTAACACCTTTTTCAATGTCACTTCCTCTAAAAAGCTTCCAAAATCATCTTCTCAAACACTTAATCCACAACTTCATGTTTGATGTTATCATGCTACTATCATTTCTTTTATATATGTTTATTTAACACACATACACATCTTATACTGGTTCATTTCTTGTATAGCTTGTACATTTCTTCATTACAATTTCTTTTAAAAAATCTATCTTCAGCACTTTTCACAAAGACTTTTCACTTTACTTTTCTCATAGGGTAGCTAGATACTTGGGGTTTTAAAATTGTAGGGGACTTTGCCTTTAAGGACCATTCCAAGACAGGTTTGTTATGTTCTTTTGGCAGTCTATGGTATACTCAAGATTCTTTGCCAACACTATATTTCAAAGGTATCAGTTCTTCTTTATTCATTGCCCAGGTTTCACATCCATACAAAGCAACTGGAAATACTATGCCCTGGTTCAGACACCTTCTTCCTCAAACTAGCATCCTTGCTTTATAGCCCTTTAAAAGGATCCTTGACAGCAGATATGCCAAAATGCAATATGTTTTTTGATGTCTTGACTGCTGCTTCCAGGTGTGTTGAAGCAATCCTTAACAGCTTCAGTCTTTTCTCTATCACCATATGACCTATTGGTCCAATTGGAAGGATTTTTGTTTTCTTTATGTGGAGCTGTAATCTATACTAAAGGCTGTATGTAGTCTTTTTTTCCCCCCTTCTGTAAGTGCTTTAAATGTGTTGTGTTTTTTTTTTTTGTTTGTTTGTTTTTTTTACTTTCAGCAAGGTTATGTTGTATAGATAGCGCTGGTTGGTGATGTCTTTTCCTCCAATTTTGATGCTACATTCTTCTTCATATAGTCCAACTTATTAGCCAAAATGCTAAGACTTTATCTTACATACTTTGGGCATATTAACAGAAGGAGTCAATCCTTGGAAAGATACATCATTTTTAGAAAGATGGGAAGTCAGAGAAGGAAGGAAAGACCTCTCAATAAAACAGATTGACAGTGACTGTTTTAAACATGGTAGAGATTATAAGGATGGCACAGGATCAATCTTTTGGACTTGGAGTCTCTGTGAGTCAGAATCGCCTTGGCTGCACCTAACAAAAATGCAACTACAAGAGACCCTAATGGGAGAAAAGTATGTCAATACTCTTTCTAAAGGATTACAGCCTGGAAAGCCTGTGAGACAAGTCTACTTTGTCCTATAGGGTTACTATGAGTTGGGTTTTATTTGTTTATGGGCCATGAGGGAGCTCTGGTGGCCTAGTGGCAAGAAACTACATTGTAATCCCAAAGACACTCGTTTTCAAGCCCACCAGCCGCTCCTTGGGAGAAGGATGGCAGTCTCCTCCCATGTCATTAACTGCCTCTGAAAACCCACCAGATGATCAGCTTTGGGTCGGTTTTGATTCTTTGGTACACAGCAGCAACAACAACAACAACAAGGGCCACGAAGGTCATTTAATCCAATGACTTTTGAGTTGCTTTCATTCTTTTAAACAAAAATCTTATACATAAACCCAACATATAAATGCATGTTGTTGTTGTGTGCTGTCAAGTCAGAACTGATCCCTAGCTGACCCTCCAGCAGGTTTTCAGAAGCTGTAAATCACATGGAAGGAGATTACTCATCTTTCTCCTGTGGAGCTGTTGGTGCTTTAGATTAGAACTATGTGCCTTTAGGATTGCAGTGCAGCTTCTTATGATTAGGCTACCAGGGCCCCTCTTAAACACAAGAGAATCTATTTAACTAGATACACTATTTAAAGCAGAGAAAAAAAGGTGCGGTTACAGGTTTATGAACTCACCTCCAAAGAGCAAAATAAACTTCACAGGCCTTATACAGTGGCCTTCTTTTACAGATGAGATAACCAAGGCCAAGTGACATTTCAGCTTCAATTAAACGTGCCTCACCTAACCCCTTTTGAAAATTGTCCTTTTCTCTTGTCCAGTCATGTTGTTGTTGTTATGTGCCATCGAGTGGCTTGCGACTCATAGTGACCCTATGTACAAGAGCTCTAAATGCTCTTCTATCCTGTGCCAACCTAGCCATCTCAAATGCACTTATTCCCACCACTCCAGTCACAGAATCGATCCATCTCATCGAAGGTCTTCCTCTCCTTCACCGCCCCTCCACTCTGCCAAACATGATGTCCCTCTCCAAGGACCAGTCCCTCCTTGCAACATGCCCAAAGTACGTCAGATGAAGCTTCAGAATCCTTGACTCCAAAGAGCCTTCCGGCTTCACCCTCTCCAGGACAAACCTGTTTGTTCTCCTAGCAGTCCATGGTATATTCAACACTCTTCTCCAGCACCACAGCTCAAAGGCATTAATTCTCTTTCTATCAACCCTATTACTGTCCAACTCTCTGATGCATAGCACGTAATTGCGAAGACTATAGTCCGGATCAGGCTCACCTTAGTCTCCAGTCTGATGCCGTTGCTCTTCAGTACTCTTGAGAGGTCCCTCACAGCCAACTTTCCCAATGCCATTCATCTCTTGATTTCCTGGCTGCTGTTACCAAGAGTGTTGATTGTGGAGCCAAGTAAACTAAAACTGTTAACTATCTCAATCTCTTCACCATCCATACTGATGCTGCCAATTGGCCCCATGGTGAGAATCTTTGTTTTCTTGATGTTGAGCTTCAGTCCATAGAGGAGGCTGTAGTCCTTGATCTTCTGCAACAAGCGCTTCAGGTCCAGCCATAGAGGACCAAATACAGCCTCACAAGAGGAATCCATGGTCCATTCTTTAAAGACTGTGAGAGGAATTATTTCCTTTTGCCATATATTGTACATTTTATTAACCAATTCTTGCAGGTAGGTGTTTACAGGCAAGTTTTTACTGTGTCAGAATTGTAGGAACATGTACAGCAATTATCTGGGTGGGTTTTTTTATTATTATTATGGCTTTAAAAGAATTTTCCCCCGATAATACCTGTGTGGGTGTTTGTGAAATGAAATTAGTTGAGTCAGTGCCATAAAGGTCTGCCTATGGGCCTCAGTGAACAGTTCCAACCTGTAGGAAGACTCTTCGGTGTTATACCTTGGAAAGGGCATATTGTGTTTTATTACAAGGTCAAGTTAAAAAAAAATTTCCAGGAAGCCCATCAAGGTACTTCCTGTCTTTTAAAAGGGAGAGTGCATTAAGAGGCAAATCCTTTTGAGAGAGGAGACTTTAGCTTAGTAGCTCACTTGCTAACATAGTTAGGTAATTTATGTGAAAATGGAGGATAATCACATCATCTCATTCCCTCACCTAGTGTAAATATCCCATCTGGCCCTGGCTGAGATGTCTGCTGTGAGCAACTCCTCCCTCCCCAACTGACCTTTCCTAACTAACCTCTACTTTCTGACCATCCACCCTGTGTTCCTGCTCCATGGAACAGAGGTTATTTCTCTACTGTTCTACTGCTGCCTTGCCTCCAAAATCTGGGTCAACAGCCACTTCTTGTGTGAAGCTTGCCTGTCTCTCCAGAGTTAGATGTGTCCTTCTGAGAGTCTCCACAGATATTTGTACATTGCTTTACTCATCGGCGGTTGAGTTGTCCTGTTAGACAGGGCCACCTCCACCATCATCTTTGTGTTCCCTCTATCTACCACACAGTAGCTATTCTACAAATGCTTGGTGGATGTTACAGGAACAAAGGATTAAGGGAACGAGTTGACGCAGCTGAAAAGACTTTATTGCCTTTCCTTGGGCTGAATGGTGAGCTATAAATCCAGGAAGTCAAACCTATTGCTGTTGAGTTGATTCTGACTGACAGTGGCTTCAAGTGTTACAGGGTAGAAAGTCTTCACAGAATTTTTTTTTTTGCTGCTTTCTTTATAGAAGCAGTCTGCCAGGACTTTCTTCTGCAGTGCTGCCAGGTGAGTGCAAACTGCCTTGGTTTTTTTGTTTTGTTTTTTTTTAGTAGTTGAATATAAATCTTTTGTGTCAGCCAGGGGTCATAATGAAACATTCAAGAATGGAATTATGAAGAGTTGTGGAGCATGACTGGGAGCAGAACATGTACTGTGCTGGAGGCAGGAAAGTTGCTTAGGAGTATTATGTTCAGGAGGAAGGCTGTTGAAAGGCCCAAACTCACTACAAAGTCCAGAAGCAAGCAGTATTAGCTGAGTGTATAACGAATACATTAAGGTGAATTTAGGTGAAAGTGGGCTGAGGCTCGATATGGCATCAGATCCAAACAAAGAGAAGAGTAGGGTATTTATCCATTCTGCCTTAACTTATTGGGGGTAGTCATAGCAGTTTCAAGAGCCTGGGGCCATTTTCCACCTTTCTACCACACCTATTTTTAGCTATTTACCTCCTCATAGAACTGTGTCTACAAGTAAACACTGATCAGGTGATTCTATTTCCTGGAACACACAGATGTATTCATGTCAGGTCAGAAAGTCAGTAAAACGGAATCAATTTAGTTTCAATCAACTTGACAGGCTGGATTTAGAGAGCATTTGTCAGCACAAACCCTGCTAGAATGATGTCTTGCCCACTTGTCAAGCCACCTCCTCCTCTCCATCTTTCTCTTTTCACTTTTTTGCCCCTACCACACTCAATTAGCATCTATACTTTCTCATAAAAGCTTCTCAAGTCCATCCTCTTTCCATTCCCACTTCTACCCCTTTGTTAAGCTTCTCATCACTTCTTACTCCAATAGGTAGAGAGTCCCTGGGTTGTGCGAAGAATTAACCTGCTTAGTGACTGAAAGATTGAGGTTCAAGGTCACAGAGAGGTTCCCCCCCTACCCCCCGCACAGGGAAAAAAAAGACTGGTGATTTACTTCTGTAAAACCCACTTATTGAAAATGTATGGGTCACAGTTCCACCATGACACACAGGAGACGACTGTACGTCAGAATCAGCTTCATGACTGCTAATTTGGTTTAGTCTCCCCGTGTGTGTTAAACCTTTTGGGGAAATAGAAGCAAGCAATGAATGTGTTGACTTTAAAAAATGAAAAGGATGGAAAGAAAGATTTATTGAGAGATCACAAGGGTGACTGATGCAACCTCAAAAAAAAATGCTTGAGTTAGAGACAAGAAAGTCACACCTGTTAATGGTGATAATGTCAAAAGACTTTCCATTTTGTAATGGAATGTGAGCTGACAATCGGTTCAAAGGAAGGTATCCTTGGGAGCATGTCCTGCCTCTAGTATATAAATGTATGTGTAAAATGGATGTGAAAGCTCACTCACAACTCTGCAATCTTCAAGTCGTCTGAACTAGGACCAGAACGTATTAGGATCAACTTTAAATTTCCAAGTGAAGTCCTGACTCTAATTCAGCCAACCTGTGTCAGACCCCTTAGGCCAACTCAATGGAACAAATAGCCAAAACAGGAAACTTCAGCTTGCATCTGCCCTACAAGCTGCAGACTAGGTCTCCCAAAGTAGAGCTGATCAAGTAATTTTCATCAGAGCTTTAAACCACTTCACTCCTAGTCAACTTCCTGCTGAGAGTTTGCATTGCCACCCCAGGTAACAAACTTCTTGTTAACAGGTGATTCTTACCCATGCATATTTGCAGATTTAGATTCTGAGGGTCTGAGGTGGAAATGTGAATTCTCAGCAGGGGGTTGAACCTGAATGAGCAGGTTAGAAGCCTTGTTTATCATTCAACAACTCTGTCTCAAAGCGGGCGTCATACCCTGCTTCTCCTGAGGTCACACCCCAGGGCAGCCTACCGTATGAAGTCATGTTAATGAGAAGATAAAAACCAAGGCTCTTTTTTTGCTCTTTTCTTTCCTCTGTCATCTTGTTGAGTCCAGTCCCTTTCTGTCTTCACTATATCTTCTCAGGGTCAAGAGATTCATGGCCAACAAAGTTAGAACTGTCCCATTCCTCAATAGATTTGAATGAAAACTGGTAATGAAATAAGGTACAACTCCAAGAGAAGACATCGGAGAAGAACCAAGCCGGGTCTCTAAGGAGTCACACACAATAATGGCATACATATTTATTTACCTAGGTTCATTAGCACCATATTAGATTGACTAGCATTCTATCATATCAAGTTAAAAATTATATTACGGTCTGAGCATTTACATTAAGATATTGACAAAATGGCAATGGTGATAATGATAATTAAGGATATAAAATATAATGCCTATTAATAATTGTGTGAAAAATAAATTACAGGTATAAAACACAATGTATAGGAAAGATTATATGTAAACCAATATTTTTTAAGAGATTCACTAAAAATAAATGGAAAAAATAAATTGGAAAAAATACCCCAAGCAAGGTCAATGTGAGAAACTCCCTTGTAGAGTTCCCTGACTTGTTGGTTGAGGTTCTGTCAAATCCATATTATAGTTGCACTAAGAATACCTGTTAATGAGCAGATTCTGATTCCCTATATCTGGGATCTTGGAGAAGGTACAGCCAGGATGCTCTTTGGAGGCAAAAATAGTGAAACTTCCTCTCATATGCTTCAGGCATGTTGTTAGGAAGGGTCAACCCTTGGAAAAGGAATTATGTTTGGAAAGATAGAGGTCAGTGGAGGGGAAGACCCTCAATGAAATGAGTTGGCATGTTGTTGTTGTTGTTATGTGCCGTCGAGTCGCTTGCGACTCATAGCCCTAAACTCTGCTCTGTCCTGTGCCAATCGCACTGTCTCTGACACTCCCATCCCGATTAACCCAGTCACTGAATCAATCCACCTCATAGAGGGCCTTCCCCTCCTGCGCTGTCCCTCCACCCTCCCAAGCATGATGTTCCTCTCCAAGGACCGGTCCCTCCTTACAACATGTCCAAAGTATGTTAGACAGAGCCTCAGAATCCATGCCTCCAAGGAGCCACCCGGTTTAGCCCTTTCCAGGATGAATCTGTTTGTTTTCTTGGCAGTCCATGGTACATTCAATACTCTTCTCCAGCACCACAGCTCAAAGGCATCAATTCTCCTTCTATCCTCCTTGGTCATTGTCCAACTCTCTGATGCATAACAAGTGATTGCAAAGACCATGGCCTGTATCAGACGCACCTTAGTCTCCAGAGAGACACTATTGCTCTTCAGTACCCTGGAGAGGTCCCTAACAGCAGACTTTCCCTTGGCAATGCACCTTTTAATTTCCTGGCTACTGGTGCCAAGATTGTTGACTGTCATAGTGGCTGTAAACAGTAAGCTCAAGTATGTCAGAGATGGTGAGGCTAGGGCAGGGTTCAGATCCATTGTCCACAGGGTCTCTATGAGAAGTTGGCTCAATGGCACTTAAAAGTAACAACACCTGGGCTAGCAATGCAAACTCTTAGCAGGAATTTGGACAGGTATGGAGTGGTTTAAAATCTTGGTAAAAATAACTAAGTAGAGGGTCAAAAAAGAGAAGAGGACCCTCAACTAGAAAGACTGACATAGTAACTACCACAATGGGCTTGAGCCTGACAGAGGTGGTAATGGCGATGCAGAAGATAGGTTCACTATGGGTTGTAGTCAACTGGATAGCAGTAACCATCTTATCTGGTCTCAAGCTGTAGTAACTCTGACCTTGCTCCAGGAATCCTGGTAGTTCAGTAGTTAGTCTGGCAACAAAAAGATCAGCAATTTGAATCTACCAATCAATCCACAGAAAAAAAGTTGTGTCAGGTTGTTTGGGTAAAGATTACATCCTTGGAAACTTATGGATCACTATGAGTTAGAACTGATTTGACCGTATTAGGTTTGGTTGGTGGTGGTTTTCAAAAAGAGGTCTGGTTTTTGCCCTGGTCTGCTGAGAAGTAATCTATATAATCCCTGATAGGAATGTCTTAGTTTAGGGATGGGGTAGGGAACAGGGTGAAAGGGAAGAGGGGCAGAGGGAGAAAGGGGGAGGGGGAGAGAGAGAGAGACCTACCACATCCCCACACCCAGTAGGTTTAGGGTGAGTCCCACACTTCAAGAAACACCAATTCTGTTATTTAGAGTGAAAGATTTGGGTCACTCAAGTTAACAGAGTTCAACCTGGTAGACAAATTATCCATCAAATCCAACAAATGTTGTTTAGTGCCATTTAGTCAACTACAACTCACAGAGACCTTATGAACAATGGGTCTGAACCTGGTCCTATCCTGTGCCATCCTCACCATCTCTGACATAGTTGAGACTTCTGTTAGTCAGTGTGGAAATTAATCTCATTAAGGTTATTCACCTCCTTCACTGACTCTCCACCTTTGCAAACGTGATGCCCTTTTCCAAGGACTAGCCCCTTGGAATCTTCCATTAATCTCTATTATTACACTGTACCTTATTTTTTAAAAAAAAAATTATTTTAATTATTTTTTATTTTTGCACATTTTCTTCCCCCCAACTACCCAAAAGCTCTCCCCACAATGCATCTCTTGTTCCAGATGTCTCCCATATATAATGCCTAGTCATGTATTCCTTTCAGACAGTTCTTCCTCTCATCTGATCTAATGCAGTATTATCTATTGACTCTTCTCGCATTCCCTCCCCCCGGTCTGTCCTATTTTATAACAGCAGTGTTATACAGTATTGGTCCTTTTGTGACTGAGATGTTTCACTCAGCATAATTCCCTCTAGGCTCCCCCATGTTGTTAAATGTTTTATGAATTTATTGTTTTTCAATGCTATATAATATTCCATTATGAATGTCTCTATCCCTTCTTTGTAATATCCATGGGTATAAAAAACTTCCCACCCTCACACCACCCTGCTAGCTTACAGCTCAGTTCCCTCTCCTTTTCCCTCTGACACCTGCCATCCTTTGCCCCACACAACTCTGGTTTGATAGCTCAGGACTCCCACCACCTCTATAGTTCCATTTCCTCTCCACTCCCCTGTGATATTGGTGCTCAGGGGCAGAGGACTCCTTGCAGCAGGGTGGATTCTGCACAGGGGAGTGGACTCCATGTGGTGGTGGGGGAGGAGATCTCCAGGCCAGCACCTAAGGGGTGGGTCCTGGGACCAACACATGCATTTGTTACCTCTATACTTTCATAAGCTCTTTTGGGTAAAATGCTTGTCTGTCAAATACTGCCCTAAAGCGAGCACCCAAATTAAGACAGACAAGGGAGGTGGACTGGCCATCCACTTCCAAAATAACAGGCCCTCAAACACCATAGGTACAATAGAACACACCTAGTTTAGACTACCAGATATGGCACTGGAGGTTGAGCCTTCATATTGGGACTCACAAAGGAGGAAGAACAGTTGCAAACATACTAGTGATTTGAACATAGAATGAGAGAAGTATGAATATAGGAAAACTGGAGATTATTAAGGAAAAAATTGATTGAATAAATATTGACATACTAGGAATTGGAAAAAATCAGATGGATTGGCATGGGACATTTTAAATCATACAATCATATGATCTACTATACTGAAAACAAAAAGGTGAGGAAAAATAGGATCACATTCATAGTTTAAAAGACCATTTCTAGATCCATCTTGAAATACAATGTTATGAGAGACATGTTGTATGTGTATTCATACACACACAAGAAAGACCTGTTAATAGCACTATTTTTATATTTATACACCAACAACCAGAGCCAAAGAGGAGGAAATAGATGACTTCTACCAACTGTTGCAATCAGAAATAAACTGAACATGTAACCAAGATACATTAGTAATAATAGGTGACTGGAATTCAAAAGTTGGAAACAGGGAAGAAGGATCGGTAGCCAGGAAACATGGACTTGGTGACAGAAACATGGACTTGGTGACAGAAATGAGGCTGGAAACAGAATGATAGGATTTTGTTAAAAGAAATCAAATGGCAAGTATACACATGGATCACACCTAATGGCCCACCCAGGGGTCAGATTGGATTATGTCTGTGGGAAAAATCATTGCAGAAGCTCAATATCAGCTGTGAAAACTAGGCCAGGAGCTGATTATAGAATAGACTATCAACTACTTATGCAAGTTCAAAATGAAGCTTAAAAAAGAAAAAAAAGAAAAGAAAATCTACAAGAACCAAAGTTTGACTTTGAATCTATCCCTGCTGAATTTAAAGACCATCTCAGAACAAGTTTGGGGCCTTGAATACTAACTAATGAGTGAAGACCAGATGGGCTGTGTGAGGATATAAAAATATCATCCATGAAGAATGCAAAAGGTCATTACAAAAATGGAGAAAGAAAAAAAAAGGACCAAGTTGGATGTCAAAAGAGACTCTGACTATAGCACTACAGTGCCAAGAAGCCGAAGCAAAGGGAAAAAATATCAAGATGTTAAGGAGCTGAACAGAAGATTTCAAAGGGCACCATAGGAAGACAAGGCAAAGTATACTGAAATGTGAAAAGAACAGGAGTTGGGAAATCAAAAAGGGTGAACTCATTTGACATTTTTTAAGCTGAAGGAAGTAAAAAACAAATTCAAGCCTCAAGTTGTACTATTTAAGGATGCTGTGGGCAGAATGTTGAATGACCCAAGAAGCATTTAAAAAAAAAAAAAAAGATGGGAGGAATACACAGAGTCACTATACCAGAAAGAATTGACTGACACAGAAGAATTTCATGAAACAACATATGATCAAGAGGCAATGATGATGAAGGCTGAAAGAAAAGTTCAAGCTCTGAACTCTGAAGGAACTGGCAAAAAATAAGGCCCCAGGAATTGATGGCATACCAATTAACATACTTTAACAAACAAATCCTGCCCTGGATGCACTCACCAGGTTTTGCCAAGAAATCTGGAGAACAGCTACTTGGCCAACTGACTACAAGAGATCCATATTTATTCCCATTTCTTTAAAAGGTGATCTGACAGAGTGTGGGAATTATTGAACAATATCACTAATATCACATGCAAGCAAGGTCCTGCTGAAGATTATCCTAAAACTACTGGAACAGTACATTAATAGAGAATTGCCAGATGTGCAGGCTGGGATTAGAAGAGAAATTATAAAGAAATTATAGCCCATTATAGGATGGATCTTAGCTGAAAACAGAGAGTACCAGAGAAATGTCTATCTGTGTTTCAGTAACTATGGAAAAGCATTTGACTGTGTGGATATTGTGGCTACCCTTAAGAATGGGAATCCCAGAACACTTGATTGTGCTGATGTGAAATTTATACTTGTTCTGTTGTCAAAGAAACAAAATTAGGAAAGGTATAGGCCAGGGATGCATACAATCTCCATACTTTTTCAATCTATATGTGGAACAGATCATCCAGGAGCATGGACTTTATGAGGAGGAATGTGGCATCAGGACTGGAGAAAGACTCATCAACAACCTGCATTATACAGATGATACAACCTTGTTTGCTGAAACTGAGCGGGACCTGAAGTATTTACTGCAGAATGTCAAGGACTGAAGCCTTCAATATGGATTGAAGCTCAACATCAAGAAGACAAAGATCCTCACCATGCAGCCAATTGGCAGCATCATGGTAGATGGAGAAGAGACTGAGATTGTTAACAGCTTCAGTTTCCTTGGTTCCATACTCAGCACTTTTGGTACCAGAAGCCAGGAAATAAAATGATGAATTGCATTGGGGAAATCTGCTGTCAGGGACATCTCCAGAGTCTATATAGATGACTAAGATGTCAGTCTGGAGACTCTTGATCTGAGCTATAGTCTTCTCAATTACTTGGTATGCGTCAGAAAGCCGGACAGTGACTAAGAAGAATCAATGCCTTTGAATTGTGGCACTGAACTGCTAAGAAAACAAACAGATTTGTCCTAGAAAGGGTGAAACTAGGCTGCTCCTTGGAGGCAAGGATTTTAAAGCTCCAGTTCACATACTTTGGGCATGTTGCCAGGAGGAAACAATCCTTGGAAAAAGACATCATGCTTAAAAAGGTGGAGGGACAGTGCAAGAGAAAAAGAATATAGATGAGATGGATTGACTCAGTCCTGAGGTAATGAGGGTAGGTGTGTCAGAAACAATGAAATTGGCTCAAGATAGAGCAGGGTTCAGAGCTGTTGTACACAGTGTCCCTAAGAGTCACAGGCAACTCAATGGCACATAACAACAACAACAACAACAATAATAGATTTCAGTGAATTCTATGAGCCCTAGTAAAATATCCAACCTGAGCGTGGTTTGGGGAACTCTGAGAATATGCTATTAATGTCGGAAGTGAGTTTAGTCTTGAGGACTGTGTGTCAGACTTTGAAGTCTAGCGAATTCTGGGCACATTCATTTCAAGTTATCACACTCTAACTCCTCTCAGTAGCCTTTTTTTTCTCCCAGTTTTCCCACTCAGATGTGCTCTCCCCATCTTAGATAGTGTACTTTCCCTATTGAACTGTCTCATTCACCTTACTCCAAGCCTGTCTACCTCCATCATAATTGGTAAACTCTTCCAATAAGAGTTTTTCTCCTGAATGCTCTACTCAGTAGATGGTCAGTTCTCAGTAAGTGCTTATTATTGTTCCCAAATCGTTGAGAGAGTGAGGCAGTCAGGGAATACCAAAGCAAATAACCAAACCCATTGCTCTTGAGTTGATATTAACTCATAATGACCTTATAAGGCTTCCCCCCACCCCAGTTTTTGTGTATGTACCGTCAAATCAGATCTTACTGGAACAGGAGGACATTGTCCCTCCTTCTCCAGCAGAGCATCTGGTGGATTCGAACCGCTCACCTCTGGGATTGCAGTGCAACTTCTTGCTACCAGAGCTCACCTTTATATGGCATTTTAGAACTTTCCCATAGGGTTTCCAAAAGTGCAAATCTTTACAAAAGCAGACACCTTTTCCCTGTGATGTGGCTGGTGGGTTTGAACCATCACCCTTTCAATTACCCTTCATTGCTTAACTGATTAATCACTGGTGCTGCTTAGTAAATAAATACAGCATAGAAAGAAGTTTTCAAATACAAGTATGTAGTGAATTGTTTAATCACATTTCCTTTACCAGTCTATTAGCTTCTTGACAATAGATCATATACCTTCATTCACATCTCTTCCAAGCACAACAGTAAATAAGGGCAGGGGAGGGGCTAAGCCCACCCAAACGTGCAACCCACTAGGCCTGAATCTCTCTTGGAATTCATAATTTTCTTTTTGTATGTTGTTATGTTCCTTTGAGTCAGAACCGGTCCATACCTCCAGTGGATTTTTAAGGACTGTAAATCACACATGAAGAGATTGCTTATCTTTTCTCTTGGAGAAAACGATAGATTTGAATTTGCCACCTTTTGTTTGGTCATGTAACTCTACCCATTAGACCAATTCTTATTTAGCCTTTAGTTTTCTTTACTTGTAAAATGGGAATTATACTTGCCTTATAGTGTTACTGAAGTGTTAGAGTGATAACTTATACAAAGTGAGGTGTCTAACCTAGACGTTTCATGAAAAAAAATTACCTGTCTGTTGATAAAGAACCTTCTATACTATTTATTTGGCTACAAGTGATACCAAGAAGAGCAAGAGGAATATTAGCTGGAGAAATTCCGTTTGGAAGTTTCCTGAAGGTACCAGGAACCAAAGTTATGCTTATGATTGTTTTTTTCAAGTTCTGCATAAAAATGAATTGGGTCCAAAAAGGGTATCTACTTGTAGTAGATATTCAAGAAGTGGAATTTTCAACCATCAACATGGGAGAAATAAAATTCTCTATTGTGTTTGTGAGGTTGTAAGTCTTAATGGGAACCAGTTGTTTCATCCTTCTTTTGCCAAACAACTGCTGGATTTGAGCAGCCAACCTTTTGGCAAACAACCCAAGCTTTGTCTGACATACTTTGGGCATGTTGCAAGGAGGGACTGGTCCTTAGAGAGGGACATAATGTTTGGGAGAGTAGAGGGCGGCACAAGAGAGGAAGACCCTCGATGAGATGGATTGATTCTGTGAGTGGAGTGGTAGGAATGAGTGTGTTTGAGACGACGAGGTTGGCCCAGGATAGAGCGACGTTTAGGGCTCTTTTTTTTTTTTAAATTTGTGAGATATTAATGTAATTTACCTTAAACAAACTTCCAGAGGCTTCCAGAGTATACAAGTCATTGATCAAAATTAACAGAATTTACTCATTAATTTAGTTAACAAATTTTACTGGTTCCAACTTGGTCATTGTAGAAAGCAACCAAAAGTTTCTAGCCACCCCTCCCCCATCCCTATTTCTTTTTTTTTTTCAGGATTGGAAGAAGATTTATTAACAATTTAAGTATGCAGATGACACAATTATGCTTGTGGAAATTTAAGAAAAATAAGCTTTTTTCATAGAGTTTCCAGAGGTATGTTATTTATGAAGTGGATGCCACCCATACTTCCAAGTATTCTTAATAGTGAGATATAATTGATGATGAAATCTATATTCACAGATTTGAGAAAAAAAAGCTTATTCTTCTTAACTTTCCACAAGCATAATTGTGTCATCTGCATACTTAAATACTTAAATTGTTAGGGCTCTTGTACATAAGGTCGCTATAAGTCGCAAGTGACTCAATGGCACTTAACAACAACAATACCATCTAGTCAATTCCAGTTCTCAGAGAGACTAAAGACACTAAAAAACTGTGGTGGCCTAATGGTAAGGAGTTAGGCTTTCAACCCAAAGGTATGTGGTTCCAATCCATCAGCTGCTCTGCAGGAGAAAGACGAGCAATCTCTTCCTGTTTACAGACTCTGAAAACCCGCTGGAGGGTCATCTATAAGTAAGTCCTGACACAATGGCTTATGACAACAGCAGCCAAAACTGCATTAGAAAAGACTAAAAGCTGGCTCTTTGCCAGGTTTCTAAGGCTGTAAATAGCAAGAAATGAGATCAGCCAATTATAGGAATTATCAAACTGTATCATATGCATGAAAATCTTACTGAGGATTGTTAGAAAATGGCTGCAAAAGCACATTGACAAGGAAGTTCATGTTGGATTCGGAAGGGGCTGTAGCATGAGGAATATTATTATTGATGTCATATGGATGCTGGCTGAAAGCAGAGAATACCAGTAGAATGTTTATTTGTGTTTTATTGACTATGCAAAAGCATTTGACTGTGTGGATCATAACAAATGATAGCTAACATTGAAAAGAGTGGGAAACCCTACTGGCAAGAAGCTGCACTGCAATCCCAGAGGTGTGCGGTTAGAATCCACCAGATGCTCTGCTGAAGAAGGAGGGACAATCTCCTCCTGTACCAGTCCGATTTGACGGTACACACATTAATAATAATATTTTAAAAAGAAAAGAATGCTCTGCTGGAGAAGGAGGGAGCAATCTCCTCCTGTACCAGTCAGATCTGATTTGACGGTACACATAAAAATAATACAATAAAAATAAAAAAAAAAGAATGGGAATCTCAGAACACTTAATTGCATTCATGTACAGAATAGGGCAGGTTTCAGTTCTGTTTTTCATAGAGATGCCATGAGTAATCAAAACAATGTATCTAGACCAAGAAATTGTCATCACAGAGCAAGGGAACACAGACAGTTTAAAATTAAGAAAGGTGAGTGTTAGGGTTATATACTTTATTTGTACCTGTTCAATCTGTATGTTGAACAATTTATTGGAGAAGCTTGATCATATGAAGAACATTGTGGCTTCAAGATTGAAGGAAGACTCTTCAGCAACCTGCATTTTGCAGATGGCACAACCTTGCCTTAGTGAACATAAGGAGGACTTAAAATCCTCACTCGCTGCAAAAGATCAAAGACTACAACACAGCCTTCAATGTAAATTATATCTCAACATTAGAAGAGCAAAAATCCTCTCCACTGGACCAACAGGAAACATCATGAATGAGAAAAAACTGAAGCTGTCAGTGATTTCACTTTACTTGAATCTGCAATCAACACCCATTGTAACAGCAGTCAAGAAATCAAAAGACATGTTGTTACATTGGAAAAATCTGCCGTCAAGGACCTATCCAAAGTGCTAAAGTGTAAGAATGTCAGTTTAGAGATCAAAGACGTGCCTGATCCAAGCCATGGCATTTTCAATTACTTGCTATATATCTGAAAGTTGGATGATAAAAAGTATGACAGAAGAACCAGCAATGCCTTTGAACTGTATTAGAGAAGAGTACTGAATATTCCATGGACTGCCAAAAGAACAAACAAGTCTGTCTGGAGGAAGTGCAGCCAGGTGTTTCTTAGTGGTGGTTGTTGTGTTGTGTACTGTAGAGTCGGAACTGACCCATAGCTCACCCTCCAGCGGGTTTTCAGAGGCTGTTAATCACACAGGAGGAGACTACCCGTCCTTATCCCACGGAGCAGCCGGTGGCCTCAAACCGTGTGCCTTCGGGATTGCAGCGCAGATTCTTACCATTAAGGATGATGACATTCATATACTTTGAGCCTGTTTAGAGGGGCCAGTCCTTGGAAAAGGACATCAAGCTGGGAAAGATGGAGGGGTGAGAAAGGGATAAAAACGCTTAACAAATAGATTGACATAGTGACTATAACAACGGGCTCAAGCATATCAGATGAGGATGACACAAGCTCAGGCAAGGTTCAGATCTGTTGTTCATAGGGTTGTTATGAGTCATAGGCAACTCTATGGCAACTAACAACAACAAATAGCAAAGGAGGAGAATCGATGGTGGATTCAAACCTCCAGGGAGTCATGCTTGATCCTTGTGTTAGCAGCAGAACCGCCTGTAGAACTGGAAAAGCAGAGGGTCAACAAAGAAGAGGAAGACCCTCCAAGAGAAGATTGATCCAGTGACTGCAACAGTGCGCTTGAGCACAGCAGAGATCATAAAGGCAGGAAAGAGTTGGACAAAGCTTCTCTCTGTTGGACATAGAGTCACCATGTGTTAGAATCCATTTGACAGCACAAAACAACAACAATATAACAAACCACACTGCCAGGATTAATTCTTGCAACTGTCAATGATTTCATCTTACACCCTTGCTACTAGCAATAAAGAGATCAGGAGATGTATTGTTTTTGGCAAATCTACCATCAGGGACTTCTTCAAAATACTCAAGAGCAGTGCCTGATTCAAGGCATGGTCTTTTCAATCACTTTCTATGCCTCTGAGAGCTGGACAATGAATAAGGATGACATAAGAATAATTAATACTTTCCATTTGTGGTGTTTGAGTAAAGTATTGAATACTCACTCCATGGACTGCCAAAAGAATGAACCGAGCTATGTCTTGAGGAAAGTGCAGCCAGAGTGCTCCTTGAAGGCAAAGATGGTGAAGCTTCATCTCTCATGCTTTGGGGCATGTTGCTAGGAGACACTATTCTTTGGAAAGGGATACCATGCTTGGAAATGTGGAGGGTCAGCGAAAGAAAGGTAGACCCCTAACAAGATGGATTGATATGGTCATTACAGCAAAGGGCTCAAGTGTATCAGAGATTGTGAGGATGGCACAGGGTAGGACAGGGTTCAGATCTGGTGTTCATAGGGTTGCTATGAGTTGTACTCAATTCAACAGGACCTAACAACAAAAGCTTCTCTAGACTGGAATATATACCTTGAGATTATCTAGTATATAAGGTTCTTCATTATAAAATGATGGATGCATTCAGTTCTTTTAAGCAGACTCAAACAAATACCGTGAGATCTTATTGCCTTTGATCATTTAGGCATATGCATAAATTCCCTTCTCACCCTTGAGCTGTATAGGCCAAAGCAGAGAGCTAGCTGATGGGTCCAGTAAATGAGAGACACAAAGAAAAGGATAGGTCCTAAGAATTCAGGACATTTCCTTCCTAGAAAGAAAGCAGAGGAAGTCTGAATTCTTTATCCTGTTTCTAAATTGCCCAGGACCTTATTACATCCTGCCTTTTGTCCTTGCCTATGTTCCACTCTGATCCTTCCCTCCCTTGTTCTTTGGATTACTCCGTGGCAGTTATCTTTGTCTAGAAAATCCTTTTCTGCCTCCTGTGGGTTTCAAAAGCCTCGTCACTATTCAGGGTTTAGGTCATATGCTGGCTCCTCCCAAAATCTTGATCCCCACAACATTTAATATGTGCCTAACTCACAGCACCTTACTTGGTAATTGTCCTCTACCTAGCTTCTAGAATCTTCCTGAAAACAGAAACCAGGAGGATACATACTTTAGAAAATACCAGAAACCCTATTTTGTAATATGGCCTGTTTGCATATGAAGTGATAGAGAACGGTGCGGATTGAAGATGGGACAGCATAGTATGGAAGATAAGACTGGTTACTTGGAGCCAGGCAGACACGGCCCGGGGTCATGGGTCTGGCCCTCACCAGTTGTTTCTATTTAACCACTCATCTGCCAAGTGAAGAATTTCATATCCACCTCATGTCAGAGCCTAACACATAGCAGACACTCAGTAGATCTTTCTCTGCCCCTTTGTAGCCAACACAGCAAATTGTTTGTCAAGATGCTCAAGAATATTTGTTGAATGAATGCATGAACTAAGCTTTTAATCCTCCGAGGAGCCTCTTGGGGCTTGGCCTGCGTTATCTCATCGCTTGGTTCTTTTACTCACGCTTTGAACTCTGACTGGTTCTGAATAGCTAAATGATACCCTTTCACCTCAGCTCATCCTTCTGTGAGGAGTCCCAGGCAATCAGGAATGCGCTTTGACTCATCCAGAGGAGCTGCTTTTAGTCAACTCCACCCAAGTTGCAAAGGTCTGATTTTGAAAAGAATCCCCAAATTCAGAGTTTTAGGGAAATCTTCTGATACTGAAATATTATCCATTAACTCTATTTTTAATGTCACAAAGGATAAATTGGATAGGAGATGCCAGTTCTTGGAAAAGGATTTCTTGTGTGGAAAGGTGAAAGAGAAGAAGACCCTCAGGGAGGTGGATTGACACCATGATTCTAACAATGGGCTCGAGAATATCCTAGATTATAATGATGGTGTGCAAGCTTCAGATCTGTTGTTCACAGGGTTGCTAAGAGTCTCAAACAACAAAGTTGACTTTGGCCAGTGGGCAAGCCACCTTTTAGCCTCTGCTTAGAGCTAGCCAATCATGGACCTACTTTCATGTGACCCTAGAGATAATGGCCCTTAGCCTGAAGAACATAGGGACTTCTCTAACCTTGAGGCTAAGGGAAGGGGAAGAGAACCAGCACTCACAGATGCACCCTACATAAGCCATCTGCAATCGATCTCATCCCTACAGCAACCCTGTAAAGCAGATATTAGTATCATGCCTATTTTGACAGAGAAGGAAACAGAAGCTTGGAACTATTACATCACTTGCCAAAACTCACTTGGCTACAAAGTTATATACAGGACTAGGAGTTGAACCCAGGACTGTCAATTTAAAGAGATTAGATGATCACTTCCTAAAGCAAAGAAAGGACTCCTTATTTTTATCTGTGTCCTTCCAAATGCACATGTGGGCTTGTACTTAGTGCTCAATTAACAGAGAATTGATCAATTGATTAACTGTAGACATGCTTACGAGCTGTATCATCTCAATAATAAGCAAGAATTTGAAATTTAGCTGATGTGTCCAGGCCAAATAAACCAACGCTCTCATCAAATGAGAAGCAAGCGTGTGTGTGTGTGCGTGCATGAGCACGTCCGCACGTGTGTGCATGCGTGCGCACACACACACACACACACACACACACACTGAATTGAGCCTTTAACAGTGACATCAAAGAGACAGACAAAATATTTAATAGAATGAAGTTGTATAGTTACTTACCAGGTCTTAGTAAATGGTTCCTTCTCTCTCTATGCTTTGTCAAAAAGCACTTTTATTTTTTTTTATGGTCATGGGAAGGGAGCAGGCTCTAATTATTCTTTCCCAAGCACGTCTGTGTCAGATCCCATACGCTCTAATCCTCCTCTTAGTGTGAATGGCGGCCATGGATGACAGTGATACCTCAGCCATGCACGATGATTAATATCTCTATGTCAGGATTTCACAATATGGAACTCAAGTTACAGACTTAATCCAATGAAAAAAACACATGAAGCTTTTGCAGTCAAAATACTTGTTGAAAGACTTCCCACCTATAGACACATACGGAACAGCTCTAGGAAGTGTATGTATCACCATTTTCCTAAAAATTTGGCAAGAAATTGTTAAGTATCCTGATAAGGCTGGCAACGTGGGAGAAAATTTCCTCCTCTGGGTGGCTCCCAGCCAGCTTCTGACAGCCCTGTTCCAGCTTCCCAGCGCTGTAAATGGCTTGGAGTGATTTTATCTTGACTTTATCATCCTAACTCACAACACTATAGAAGTCATAAAAGAGGAAATACTAGGGTGAAATGTGAAGCAATGGCAACGGGCCATGACCATTTTAAGATGAAGTTCAAATGCATATCCAAGCAACAGACGTAATCCCAAATTCAAACTGTGGGGATGAAGGTGGATCAGCCTGAAGAAGGCAGTGGTGTTAGAAAAACGTAAAGGGTGGAACTAAAATATTCCTGTGACCCCAAATGAGGCAAAGCAAGCAGTTTCTTTTCCTTCTCCTTCTTGTAAGACTTGAAATGGAAGTCATGGGTGATAAAATTGCTTCTCTGCATAATTCATTGCATTAAAATACTATTTATAATATCATAAGAGACTGATTTTCATGTCTGCAGGTGTTTATGGCACGTTTCAATTTCCAGCCTCCACTCTGCCATAATCCAGGGAGGGCTCACTCATGAGAACAGCTACAGGACCCGAGATGGTAAGTTCTAGGACAAAGGAGTGAGGAGTGTAGAGGAGTGAGGAGTGTAGCAGAAGGAGCAGTGTCTTCTCCAGAGAGGAGAAGAGCTGGGAAAGGACCTGAGATCCCCAGGCTAGGGCATACAACTCCTTCCTCAAAAAGCCCCAAAGATAGACTCGTGCCAAGATCAATGAAAAATCCTAAATCCCAAGCCTGGAGAGTTGTTGGGTAGACAAGACAAAGGGCTCAAGGCAAACTTCACTGTTGGGGCACAAAGCCCCAATGCTGGGACATCAGGGAGATTAGATTGGTTGGAAAAGGGAAGAATCAACATCAGTTGATAAAACTGGCTTACTAGTTGCAGGACCTGTACTCAGCTAGTATGAACAAGTATGGCAGTATTGTTGTTGTACCTTTGATTGGGAACCAGCTCTTACCTGACTTCTAGTGGATATTCAGGGAGCTTTGGTGGCCTTAGTGATAAGAAACTCTGCTGCAATTGAAAGGCATGCAGTTCAAATTCACCAGCTGCTCTGTGGGAGCTGGATGGGGAATCGCCTCTTGTATGATTTATTGCCTCTGAAGATCTGCTGGAGGATCCATCAGCTCCTACTCGACAGTATCAACAACAAGAAGTAGGTTTTCAGAGGCAGTAATAAATTGAACAGGAGGAAGAGATTGTCCATCTTAAAGATGCAGCAACGCCAGGAAGGTGGGGGGAACATCCTGCTCTGCTTGGGGAAGTGGAGAAAGTTGAATCAGAGATATTGATAAATTGGCAGATGTTAAACTGGTGGGAACAGCAAGTAGGGAGCCATATGTGCAAAGACAGGAAGAGGTGAGGGGCTGAATGAGGAGCTAGAAGGTGATCTGACAGATCTGTGAGGTAGTAAGGCAAGCCTGATGCAGAAAAGAGGATTAGGGAGGCCATAGGAAGTAATTCTGTTTATCATAGTCCCAGTTCCCACAGAGCCAGAGAGGCAGAGCGTGCACTGATGTAGAGCCAGGCAGGGAGCTACACCGAAGGACAAAGAAACAAGAATTGGGATTGTAGAAGATGGTTTATGCATGGCAAGCAGGATCAGGAAAGTTAGGCTCTACGGGCTTCCTGGGGATTGGGAGTTTGGAGAATTCTAAAGACCCAGGGATATCTGGCTATGCATCTTTGTTGAGCACCTGGCCCCAGGTGAATTTGGATGGTGCACAGTGGCCTAGGAATTTGAGCACCTGTAAGAGAGTAGTTAGCGAGTGCATTTAATCAATTATTCAAGAAGGGGTGCTGATCAACCTCCAGCCAGGACTTAACAATTGGGTCAAGGTAGTATTTTAAGAAAATAATATTGCAGAGGTCATGTGACTACCCATGATCTTCAGATTTGAGCTTTTTGTGGGGTGGGAGTTGAGATGAGGGTACATGCTCCAAAACTTGAAATTTATTCTACAACAGAGGGACACCCTCAAATCCCTAGGAGCTCCTACAGCCTGTGTGAATTGAATGAATTGCATTTCCCCAAATTGTTGTTGTTGTTATGTGCCGTCAAGTCGCCTACAACTCATAACAACCCTATGTACAACAACCCTAAACCCTGCCCTATCCTGTTCCCCAAATTACATGTTGTAAATTCTAACCCTGATACTTGTAGATAGGAGCCCTGGTGGCATAGTAGTTAAAGCACTCAGTTTATAACCAAAAGTTTAGTAATTTAGTTCAAACCCTCTTGTTGCTTCATGAACTAAAGATGTGATAGTTCTGTGCCCAAATGTATTTACAGCTTTAGAAAACCTATGGAGCAGTTCTGCTCTGTCTGTTAGCATTACTATGAGCTGGGACCAATCTCACACTAATGAATTTGGGGGTTTTATTCCTATAGGATTCTGATAGAGAGAAAGAATGATGATTGATCAAATAGTTATTATGAATTGAGTTGGGTCCCCTCCAGAATATATGTTGTCTTAACCCCATAACTATGGTTAGGGAACTCTGGAGCAGTAGTCTGTGGGTGGTTAATCTGTTAAGACAAAAGCCTTGTGTCTCTAGTGATTCAAATCCACCAGTGGCTCCTCAAGAGAAAGATGAATAATCTCCCATGCAATTTGCAGCCATTGAAACATGCTGGAGGGTCAGCTCTGCATTGGTTCCAATTCAATAACCATGAATTTGAGTAGAAATAACCTCATTTGGAAATAGATTTGCCTTTGTTATGCTAATAAGGTCCTGTCAGCATAGAATGTGTTTGAAGCTAAAAACTATTATGATATAAAAGGAGGGGGAAAGACCCAGAAGTAAGCATGAACAGGGGAAAGATGGATGCCATTTGAGTGCTTACAAGGAATACCAAGAAGGGTACTAGAGAAGCGGAGACAAGGATTTCCCCACAGAGCTGGCACTCTGAATCCAGACATCTAGTCTCC
Organism: Elephantulus edwardii; assembly: GCF_000299155.1. Lineage (NCBI taxonomy): Eukaryota > Metazoa > Chordata > Mammalia > Macroscelidea > Macroscelididae > Elephantulus > Elephantulus edwardii. Next base: position 16,254,732 of record NW_006399816.1, read on the forward strand.
TACACTGTAAGAAAATAAATTTCTGTTCATTGAAAGCTACCCACTTCTGTTACTTCTGACATCTCCTTATCAGGTAAGTAAGCCTGAAAGCTGGAGACCACCATGCCTTTTGCTGTGTCCTAGAGACCCTTGCAACTAGGAAGCAGATATAAGGTGTTTGCTGTGCTTTCACTGACGCTGTTGCTCTCAGTTTGAGAGAGAACCCAGAGGGGTGCAGACCTCACCAGCACCAGGGGACGACCCCAAAGAGGCCTCAGTGGGAAAGGAGTTCCACTGCTCCTTCAGATGCCAAACTAAAAAACAAACAAACAAACAAATTTGAAACAAACTGTCACATCTTTATCCCACTGAATGACATGGCTTTCAACCAACCTGCTGACCTTTGGCTGAATATAAACCAAGAGCTTTAACTTCCACCTCATTGCCGTCCAGTTGAAACTGACTCATAGCTGACTCTCCAATGGGTTTTTGTGGGGCTGTAGATCATTTCCTGATCAGATGCGAGGATACAGCAGTTTCTCTGACCTTTGATCTTTTAGGCTGTCCACTGCCACAAAGTCTGTAAATGCCCAAGAGACAGCTTCCACACGCCTCTTGTAGCAAACAATGCATCCTGTTAATAAGAGGGCTGGTTTAAAATCAATCACAAAAGATCAGAAGGGCAGCATTTACCTAGGGATAAAGTTGCAGTGGTAGAAAGGGAGAGGATGGAAGGATAACTGAGAACCACAGAAAGATAGTGGGAAGGGTGGGATTGTAATCAATGTCATCAAACAAAATATTATGAATGGTTGAATGGAATATTCATCTGTTCCGTAAACTTCCACTGCAATAACAATAAAACCTTAAAAAAGAGAAGATACTGGTTTACTAGTGACATAACTCATTGGTCCCTTGTCTTTCCTTTGGAAAACTACTAAAACTTACCAAGAGTAGAAAAACAAAACAAGCAAACAAAAACCCGAAAACCACAAACAAAAAAAAGCAAAAAACTTACCAAGCGTGTAAACATCCTCTGAGAATCTAACAGGCTTTTTTTCTTTTTCGTTACATATGAATTCACCTGTCATACTACTTCATGTGACTCAAAGTTCCAAAGGACTGTCCTATCCAGCTTGTAATAGCTCTGTGAGGGAGATGTCATCATCACATTTTCCCTGCAAAGAAACTAAGAGCCAGCTTGGTGAGTCCCACCATTTGGGATGCTGAGGCTCAGGCCTACCAGTTACCCACTGTCCCACATTTTCTCTCCTCCCCAGGAAAGAGTGAAGCAAGGCAAAGCCTGGGTCTCCTGTTGTCAAGGGTCTGGGGCTCCAGTTAATTGTTTGCTTATCAGCTCAGTGAGTGTAATAACCTTAAAATTACATGTCATTCTTGAAGGCAACACCTCATGAAGGTGATGAACGTGTGGACAGGAAGGGTTCATAGTAATATTTTGCATTTATAAGGGCTCTCTATTTCCCCAACCGTTTTACAGTTTTCACTGAGCTGAGTCATCCAGCTCTCCTGTGAGGGAGTTGGGGGATTTATTATCATTGGCTCCATCAGAGGATTCTAGCCAAGATCAGGAAGGTTTCTTGAACAGAATTGGTTCAAACCTCAGCAGTCACCTCCCTCAGGAGTTCCTCCCAAGAATAACAATCCTCTAGTGTGAATTAGAAAGGAGGGATGTTGTGTGACCGGCGCCCTTCCGCATGCGTACCTCAGAGGGACCAACTAAAACCTTAATTATGATCTCTTGAAAGCAAGCTGCTTTTCCCAAAAGACAGCATTCCCTTCCAGGCCTCTCTCATTTTTCTACTTCATTCCTTTATTCTCCACAACTGTCATGAACTGAAGGGGTAATGTGATTAGCGAGAGTCTCAAATAGCAGTGGAAAAAGGTTTTGGCTTGCATGCTGTCATGGATTAAACTCTACCCCTATCCAAAATATATGTTGCAATTCCATTTCTGTGGACAATAAATAAGAAAGATTGACAAAGAATTGATGCTTTTGAATTGTGATACTAGTGAAGAACATTGAATATATTCTGGATTAGCAGGAGAACAAGGGAGAGCTCTGGCGGCCGAGTGGTGAGAAATTGTGCTTCCAACACAAAGGCAGGCAGTTTGAATTCACCAGCTGCTTCACAGAAGGAAGAAAAGCAACCTCCTCCCTTCAGATAACTGCCTCTGAAAACACACTGGAAGGTCAATTATGAATCCGTTCCTACTCCATGGAAGGAAGTCTGTCTTTGAAAAGATATAACCAGAATGCTCCTTAGAAGAGAAGACAGCAAGACTTGGTTTTACATGCTTTGGGCCAAGAGGGACTAGGCCCTGGAGCAAGACATCATGCTTGGCAAAGTAGAAGGTCAGAGAGAAAGAGGAAGGCCCTCAATGAGTCACAGTGTCTGGAACAGTGGACTCAGCAGCGATTGTGAGGATGGCACCAGATCAGACATTGTTTTGTTCTTTCATACATAAGGTCACTGTAAGTAGGGCTCAACTCATCCATACACAACAACACAGATCTGGAAGGAAAACTGTTTGGAAATGCTTTTCTTTGTCATGTTCATTAGATCATACCCAAGTTGGATAGATTCTAAATGTAATCACATCTGAATTATAGCAAGAAGTAGAATAGCAACAGATATGTGTCCTGGTAAGACATGCCCTGTCAGGACTGCTGAACTGGGGAGGGGGGAGGGACTCCCAAAACAGAAGGAGCTGGTTTGTACTTTTAGCTTCTGAAACTGTGAGAAAATGAAATTCTGTTCTTTTAAAGCCATCTGTTGATGGTAAGTATTTCTGTTATGTTTTTGCTGTTGTTGTTGTTGGTGTGTGCCGTGGAATCAGAACTGACCCATAGCTGATTCCCCAGTGGGTTTTCAGTGGCAGTAAATCACATGAGAGGACATTTCCCATCCTTTTCCCGTGGAGCAGGGAGTGGGTTCAAACCATGTGCCTTTGGGATTGCAGCTCAGCTCTGGAGAAAATGAAGGCATATATGAAACGTCACTTTTTGTCATAGTTTAAAGGGCGAGCATCAAGAAGCGAAACTCCATTAGAGGTCTTTTTTGTAGGTGTCAAAAATTCCTTAGGGTTCTCTTACCATTCCTCCATTCCAACCCGCCAGCTGCTCCATGGGAGAAAGAGGTAGCACTTGGCTTCTTTAAAGATTTATAGCCTTGGGAACCATCTAAGGCAATTCCACTCTGTCCTTCAGGGTTGCTGTGAGTTGGGATCAACTCAATGGCAATGAATTACCCACACCTACTGCTCAGCCTCTACTCTGAGAAAGCTTCGTCCTTGTGTATCTAACTGGCAAATCTTCCTCCTTCTGTCGGCAAATCTGTCTTTACCTTTCAGGAAAGTTCACCTTCAAATCCTGGCTCATTCTCATCACTAACTCTTTTGTCTGAAATGATATTCACGGAGTTAGCAGGAGAGAATCCAGAAGGTAGTGCCGTTCTGTTCCACAGAATAATCAGCTTGTGGGAGGCCTTGACAGGCTTCTTCAGAAACCAGCCTACCTTACCATTGCCCCATGAGTTTCAGATACACTTTTTAAATTTTTACCTGTTATGTACCATTCAATCAGACCCGACTGGCACAGGAAGAAATTGCCCCTCGTCCAGCAGAGCATCTGATGGATTCAAACTGTATGCCTTCAGGATTGCAGCACAGTTTCTTGCCACGAGGCCACCAGCGCTCACTCAGATATACTTTTAATTTTTCTGACTAACCAAGCTCTGGTAGTTTGTTACTGTGTTGCTCTGTGTCATTGGGTTGGACCCAACCTCTACCTGGCCTTCTGATGGGTTTTTAGGGGCATTAAATTGCATGGAAGGAGATTATACACCTTTTTTTTCCTATGGAGCAGCTTGATGGTTTTGAACCACATACTTTAGTGTTGGCAGTGCAACTCCTTACAACTAAGTTACCAGTACTTCCTGACTAAGCAATGAGTCAGGGGTCTGGAGTAGACCAAGTAGTTAAGTATTTGACTACTAGCTGAATAGTTGGCAGTTCAAACCCACCCAGAGATGCTCTGCTCTGAAGACAGGCCTGGCAATACTTCTAAAAGATCACACACTTGGGATTAGGTTGTTGTGTGATTTTTGGGTTTGGTGTTTTGTTGTGTGTGTGTGTGTGTGTGTGTGTGTGTGTGCCGTCAAATCGGATCTGATGGGCACAGAAGATTGTCCCTCCTTTTCCAGCAGAGCATCTGGTGGATTTGAACCATGCACCTTTCAGCATTGCAGCCCAAGATCACACATTTGAAAGCCCTACAAAGCAGCTCCATCCTGTACCAAGACTGCCAGGAGATGGAATGAGTTCACAGCAACCAATAACAACAAAACCAGTTTGTAGTCTGAAGCTCTAAAGTCAAATGAAGTCTACAAGCATTTTACATTTCATCAGCACAGTTTTGTTGTTTTAAAAAAAATTGACCAATTTCACTCTTTCTGGTCTGGCAGGAAAAGCCCTTTCTGTTAGCCACAGTCTCATTGTTCGTAGAGCCCTTCACCCAGTCTGACTGACTCATTTATAAGACCTGATCTGTCCCTGTAGATATATGAGGTTGCAACCACTTGTCTGGTGGCATCAGTAAAGTCGGTGTCACCCAGCGTGGTAACTTACAATGTCACCACCTCCCCTGACTGACCCCTTACATGGACCTCCTCTTTTATTGGAGAATTCACCATTCTTAGTATTGCTTATTATCAATTTAATCATAGACTAGTTTGTGATATAGTTGTAAATTGCTTAACGTAAAAAAAAGTATTAGTGCAGCGCGAGGGCGACGCAGCGCGAGGGCGACGCAGCGCGAGGGCGACGCAGCGCGAGGGCGACGCAGCGCGAGGGCGACGCAG
>NW_006399816.1:16266277-16275260 GCF_000299155.1 Elephantulus edwardii
TTTGGACAAGAACAAACTGGGAGGAGGGTAAAGAGAATAGTGCAACAATGAATGAGTGGAAGCCCAAAATATCTGTAAATGTTTATGAAAATTAATAAAATATAATTATAGAAAAAAAAAGTATTAGTAACTGAGTAGAAAACATTTTCTTTTTCTTCTTTTCCATTCGTTGCTATTTCATTCTCAAAAGAAGTTATTCATGTAGGTGCATAAGTACTACTTACCACAATATTGTAGTTAAACCCCTAGATATCAAAATCAGCAACTCTAAAAACACTGACAACAATGAAAAGAGTTGTGTGTGCTTGTGATGTGTTCTGGTGAAACCAAGTAGTTCAAAGTGTCCTTGTATTTGGGCAATAATGGCAGCTCTGACTTGAGTTCCTTGCTGTTTGGTACCAGTGAGTCCACTACAACCCACACAGACCCTGTGAACAACTTAGGATTCTTCATCCTGCTCCAGCTTCACATCTCCATCATTCTCAAGGCCATTATTGCAGTCACCATGTCAATCCATCTCAATGTGGGTCCTCATCTCTTTTCCTCCCACACACACACACACAAACTGGTGTTCCTGACAACATACGTAAAGCATGTGAGACAAAGATTCGTTACCTTTGTCCTCAGAGGCATACTAGGTGCACTTCCTGCAAGACAGATTTGTTTGTTCTTTTGGTAATCCACAAGATAGCCAATACTCTTCTCCACCACTACAATTCAAAGACATCAGTCCTTCTCAGGTCTTCCTCTTTCATTGTACAATGCTTTCACATGCACATGAAGCAGTTGGAAAACCGTGACTTCAAAACAACTATGAGATATCATCTCACCCCAGTAAGAATAGCAAAATTTAATACAACAGCAAATTTCAAATGCTGGCAAGGTTGCACAGAAACTGGAACCCTTATTCACTGTTGGTGGGAGTATACAATGGTGCAACCACTATGGAAGGTTGTATGGTGCTTTCTCAAAAAGTTGCAAATAGGAATAACATTTGACCCAGCAATTCCACTACTGGGAATATACCCTAGAGAACCCATAACCACCACCCAAGCAGATATATGCACACCCTTGTTTATTGCAGCTTTGTGCACAATAGCAAAGAGTTGGAAACAACCCAAGTGCCCATCAACAAATGAATGGATAGAGAAGCTCTGGCATATTCATTCACACAATGGAATACTATGCAGCATTGAAACAAGGAACTCATGAAATATTATACAAAATGGGTGACTCTGGAGGACATTATGCTGAGTGAAATATCTCAGTCACAAAAGGATAAATATTGCTTAGGGCCACTGTTATAAAAGGGGACTGACATTGGGGTTGAGGGAAGACTGACAAAGAGGGGATAAATAATATATGAAACATTGAAACAGATGAGGGAGAAAACTGTTTAAAAGGGATATATGATTAGGTATTATTGCCAGGACAGGAGTCCAGAATGAAGGCTGCATAGTGGAGGGACTTGGAGGGAGGGATTGTGTAACAATGAAAGAATTTTTCTTTTACTTTTCAAAGAGAAGAGTGAATTCGGGGGAGGGGTGGGCAGGGAGAAAAGTGCAACAATGAATGAATGGAAACCCTAAGTCTCTGTAAACTTTCATTAAAACTAATAAAAAAATTAAAAAAACCATTACTTGAGTCAGTTGTACTGATTTATTTATGAAGTTTGAATACGTGTTTTTCCCAAAAGATCCTTCCTGTTTCCTTCACTACACCCACCCATCAAATTGTACAACCTTAAGATTAACAACCTACTCCTCTCATCCTCATCCCTCTCTTTCCACCCTCCCCCCACCTTGGATCCTCATACTCCTTCTACAATAATAGTTTTATACAGTATTTGTCCTTGTGGGACTAAGTTAACTCAGCATAATGCTATGCAAGTTAGGGGGTAATTTACAAAATTATTGCTCCTGCATGAAGCATAGTATTCCATTCTATGAATGTACCACAACTTTTCAATCCATTCATTTGTTATTGGACATCTGGGCTGTTTCCATGTTCTTTCGGTGGTACATAATGCTGCTATGAACATTGGTGTACAAGTTCCCAATTAAGCTGCAGTTCCCTTGGGGTATATTCCAAGCAATAGAATAGCTAAGTCATAGAATTTCTATGTTCAGCTTTCCCCCCCCCCCTTCCCCCAAGCTTGATCCCAGTTTGACTCTTGGGAATTTTATGGTTTAGGGCTTTACTCCCAAGTCTCTGATCCACCTTGAGTTGATTTTTGTGTATGATATGAGATGTGGATCCTGTTTCAGCTTTCTGCAGGTGAAAGTCCAGTTTTTCCAGAACCAGCTGTTGAAGAGCTTATCATTTCCCCATTTGGTGGGTTTTATTTCCTTGCCCAATATCAATTGACCATGGATAGCTGGGTCTATTTCTCAAATATCTTCATTTCTTGAATGCTGCTACCATAAGTGTTAACTGTGGATCTGAGTAAAAGAAAATCATTAAAATTTTCAAAAAGTAAATTAGTATAGAGTTTTACCTTTGATGGTATCCATGTAAGTAGGGAGTTGCACTGTAAATCTCTCTAGCGATTCAAATTCACTAGTTGCTCTGAAGAAGAAAAAGGGAGATGTGCTCTCGTGCAGTTTACTGCCTGGAAAACACAATGGAGGGTAAGCTATGGGTCAGTTCCAACTCCAGTGAGTTTTTAAAAGGTAAGTTCACAAAATTTTTTGTTTTTACAGGGACACTTTTATTTAAAAATAATAAATTTCTGCCAAAATATTGCACAAGAACTTTTTAGCTGGTCATCTTGGTATTATGCTCTTGAGAACAGTCCACCTCTTACTCGTTCTAGCACCTGCCTAGAGATGCCACTGCACTTTTCCAGGCCAAGAAGGAAGAAGAGAAATACTGTTCAACTTGTCCCTAGTTTGAAAATCTGTTTCTCTCTCAGCAAAGTTACTACTTCACATTTTTAGAAACTTGTGCTTGAGCTTTTAAAAAATCTTCCTCTTTTCAAATAGGCTTCTTGGTCCTCTTAAAAATTTTTTAATCCTCTTACCAAATTGTCTCCTACTATGGTTTTATATAAACATGTGGTCATGTTTTGAAACCACTTCTAGCATTGGGAATGGCATGGGGGAGGAAGGATCCAAAACACTATTTCCGGCCCCCAAAAGAAAACCCCACAACAATATTTCCCTGTCAGTAATTGAAGAGGTAGGTCCTTTCTTAGCAATAGAGTTGATTTTCAGTGTTCTCTTTTCTAAAGTGAGCGTAAAAAGAGGGTTGTCCTTGGATTTATTCACCAAGAGTTGAGATAGCAAAGGAGCAGCTATAATTCCAGTGTTAGTGAAGGATTCAGATCATGCTTATTGGAGGTCCTGAGAAGTGTGACGTGAGCCACTGACCATCCCACACACCCATTCCTCTGATCCTGGAAGATACAGCTAATGATCTCAGCAGCAGCTAGCAGCTTCTCCTGCCTCCCAAGCATTCTCAGTTCACTCTCAGCAGCCCCACAGCTTCGTCAAAGCTGATGGCTCTGGTGAAACCTATTTCCTATTTCAAGTATAATGAGACATTCACTTGACAGCTAGTCAAAAGACCTAGATTCTTGTTTCAACCCTGCCATTAACTCATTGGCCACGCAGGGCTTGGGCAAGATTGTTTACCTCTTGAGACCTAGTTTCTTCATCTGTTAAATTAGGTGACTGGACAGGTAATTAGTTGGTTTCCAAACTCACCTCAAGATTAAATAAATGGAGCTGATGACTTTGTTGAGGATGCCAGAGGGAGCTCAAAAAGAAAAAGACTCCTCAGGTCAGTGCAGTCCAGAAAAGATCCTGGAGTTGGTAGAATTTGTGCCTAAGCTGATGGGAATGTTTTGAAATTCAGAAGGCCTCCCACAGGTACAAGCAGTAAAGGAAGGCATGAACTGAGAGTGGATTGAACCAGAAGAAGGTCCATAAATGAACAATAACCTCATAAATTACTGCAGTAGACTCTCTCACCCAATATTTCCTTCATCCTACCATGGAAGCTGGACAATAACTAAGAATGACAGAATTGATACCTGTGAGTTGTGGTGTTGGAGAACAGTACTGAATATCCCACACGCTGGCAAAAGAACAAATAGATATGTCTTGGGGGGAAAGTGCAGCCAGAGTACTCGTTGGAGGTAAGGATGGTGAAGCTTCATCCTCACATCCTTTGGCCTGGCTCTTAGAAGGGGCTTTTCCTTGAAAAGGGACATCATGCTTGGAAAGGTGGAAGATCAGTGAAAGAAAGGAAGACCCTCAGTGGGCTGAATTGATACAATGATTACAGCAATAGGCTTGAGTATATCAGAAATTACAAGAATAGCACAGGATAAGACGAGGTTCAGATCTGTTGTTTGTAGGGTCACTATGCATCGTACTCACCTTAATGACACCTAACAAGAACCACAACCGTGTGTCACAGGAAGCTCTGTTGATGGAGTCTATAGGGAATTGTGCTGTTAATCCAAAGGACAATGATCTCTCTGCTAGTTCAAATCCACTAGTAGCTCTGAGAGAGAAAGATGAGTGTGATCCAATCCAATGCCTCAGAAATCCAATGGGGAGCCAGTGATGAGGTGGCTTTGATGAGTTGAGAGTTGACCAGATTCACGCATACGAGTGTGTGTGGCAAGCTGGTTCTTTATCTGTTGTTGTTGTTGTTGAATGCAGTCCAGTTGATTCCATTCATGGCGACTCCATGGACAGAATAGAACCATATTTTAGGACTTTCTTGGCCGTAATCTTTACAGAAAGAGTTCTCTAGGTCTTGGTTTTGAGTTGCTGCTGGGTAGGTTCGAACTGCCAACCTTTTGCTCAGCAGCTGAGCACTTAGCTCTTGCACTGCCAACTCTGTGCTTATCCATGGAAACAAAACCAACAACATTGCAGGTGAGTCAACTCTGACTCCTAGCGACCCTGTGAACACCAGAGTGAAGCTTAGCCCTATCCTGTACTGTGCTCGCCCCAGCCCCTATGAACAGACCATGCTGTTAGATGCCATTGAATTCAGGTGGGAAAAATTCCTCAGACTCACTTCTGTTAGGTCAGAACCAACCTGTAGCTGACCCTCCCAGTGAGTGCTCAGAGGCTGTAAATCACATGGGAGGAGATGGTCCATCCTTCTCAGAGTAGCTGGTAGATTTAGAACTGAGTGTCTTTGGGTTGGCAGCACAACTCCTTATCACTAGGCCACCAGAGCTCCCTCTAAACAGTGATTCATCCTGGGGCACAGATGTGACTGTAAGTACCTTGACCTTTGGGCCTCCAGGAAGGGTGAGAGATGTGTTTTAACAGCTAAGTTTATGTGACCAAGTCAACTAACTGGCTGCTCAGGGCATTCCTGCAGAAAGCAATGAGAAGGTATTTTGTAAACTGGAAAGGTCTCTGTAGAGGTTGCTCAGCAATATTAATTGTAGCAATATTAACAATATGATAAGGGACTTTTGGTGACATTTCAAGCAAGGACCTCAAGTGGCAGAAGACACTAAATGTTCTTGGAATGCAACTCATCAGAGCAATATCAGCTTTGCCCCTTGCTCCCTGACCTATCCCACTTTCAATGTTTTGACCAAGTTTAGGCTTCCCTTCTGAAAGCTCATAGAAATATTTCCTCACTATAATTACAGGCAAGGTTCAGGATATCTCTGTCGTAAGAAAAAGCTGGTAGGAAAGGGAGAATTAACCAAAGCATATAATTGAAGGGTATATATAAACATATCTGGTGGCAGAAGGGGCCCTTCCTATTGGATACTATTCCCAGTATCCAAAGACAAAGATAGGAATGTGCCTCATTTAGACTGGAGGGTGCAGAGTACTTTATTATTAAAGGCTCTTGTCAAGAGTGAGGCACACATGAATGTGGGCGATGGAGACTTCTGGGTGCCTCCTGCCATCCGAGTCAACAGGCTCCCTCCCCTCCCCCGAGACTTTCCATACTGTCAGTGGTGGCCCACTAAAACATCTGCTAATCATGAGTTTGGAGGGGACATTGTGGAAGCTGAGACAGTGTGACTCCTGTCACCGAGCAGAACAATGAAAAGTTCAAAAATAGTAGTATCTGCAAGTAGAAAAACAATAAACATATAATTTCCAGGCAATTACTATCATATAATTAGCTCTCTGCTTTTATATGTCCCAACAGAAACTGGCTTGGGGAGCAACTTTACAGAAAAATGAGGGTTATTTTTTCCCCCCGACAAAAACCGAGGGCCAGAAAGCACGAAAATGGGATGAGTGTTAATGCAGTTATTCATATTGCCTGATAAATATGTTCCTGGGTGGTAGAGAGCAGATTCCAGGAGTCTTGAAGTCTGGTTTTCATTTTCACGCTGCTTGAAACTTTGAACCTATTGTGTGACTTCTTTTCTGAACTACAGTCTTTCTAATCTGTAAAATGGTGGTATTTGATTAAATTGTGTGTTCGCATGATGCCCACGGAAGCAAAAATTGATTTTAGGATGAAGAGCTAAAAAGTTTCATCTATTGCAACGACTTATGGTCCTCCGGGTCTCAGTTCTACAAATACCTAGTATTTCATTTCTCACTTTGGATTTTCCTAGGTATCCAATGAGCAGCACTGACTAAGATCATGGAAGGTGTGCAAAATGCATACAAGATCAGTGTTTTAAAACTATGAAGAATGGATACCTTGCGACTGGAAGACGTTTCTCCAGCCACTGCTTGATCGAGGAGTCAGACAGTATGGTAAGAGATGGCTTCGGCTTGACCATTTGTTGTCATTGGCTGCTTTGTGGATGTTGTTTAAGCTTGAATCTCAACGCTTTATGTGCAACTTGAGATTTTCAAACTAGATGAAAGTAGTTAGATCTGGGTGAAAGATGAACAGTCTCTACTCCTTATGATTTACAGCTTTGGAAATCCAATGGAAGATCACTATGTTAGAACGCACTTACGAAGAGTTCAAGGTCTTATTTTGTTGCGTTTTTTTTTAATGTTCATAGGTATTTCTCTTTCTCTCCCTTTGCCCTTCTTGCTTTATCTGTTCTTTTATATTTCAATAGAGACTTGATTTAAAACACACTCTTATGCTAATCCTGCCTCGTTAACATAACTAAGGAATTTCACTCCCAAAGGATATTATTATAACCACAGGTTTTATGTACGGTTGTTGTGTGCTGACTTCAGAGGCAGTAAATCAGAGTACAGGAGGAGATTGCCCATCCTTCTCCCACAGAGCAGCTGGTGGCTGCCAGCGTGCCTTTGGTATTGCAGCACAGCTTCTTACCACTAGGCCACCAGACCTCCCCTTACCACAGACATAGAGGTTAGGAGTTATGACACATATTTTGATAGAATACAACTTATGACAAGTTTTTAAACAATCTTACAGATATCTGTCTTTGTCACACATACTTTGTGCATGTTGTTAGGAGGAGGGGCTATTCCTTGAAAGGGACATCATGTTTTAAATGGTCGAGGGTCAGCGGAGGCAAGGAAGACTCTGCAGCAGTGGGCTCAAATGTATCAGAAATTAGTGAGGATGGTGCAGGATAGGACAGAGTTCAGTTCTGTAGTTGATAGGGTTGCTCTGAGTCATACTTCATTTCATGGCACCTAACAACAATAATTCTCTCTCTCTCTGTCTCTCCCTCTCTCCCTCTCTCTCCCTCTCTCTCTCCCTCTCTCTCTCTCTCTCTCTATCTAAGCCATGATGATGTAGTGTTAAGTGTTTGCTTGACTGCTGACTGAAAAGTTGGTGGTTCAAGCCCACTAGCCAATGAGAAGGGAGAAATGTGACAGTCGGCTTCTGTAAAGATATACAGTCTGTGAAATCCTATAGGGACAATCTATGGTCACTGTGAGTTAGAATTGACTTGATGGCATTTTGATGGTCTTGATTTTTTTCCCAAATAAGTAAAATAAAACATGAATGAGTAATACATCTGTGATATTAACATTTCATGGTGGGTGATTAGGAAAAAATATCTAAAAAGTTTCTTTGGGAAGATAATAATTAAAAATACTAATAACGAGTGATTGCTTCGGCAGCACATATACTAAAATTGGAACAATACAGAGAAGATTAGCATGGTCCCTGTGCAAGGATGACATGCAAATTCATGAAGCATTCCATGTGTGTGTTTTTTTAAAATATACTAATAACGAAGGTTGAGATTAATTGTATTAGATGGCTCTGAGAGTTCTACAACATTGTGCAAATCAATGGTTATAGGTTGGTATCCATTCAGCTCAGCTCCATCACTTGTCTTGTGATTCCGGGGAACTTCTTTAACTTCTCTGAGCTTTTATTTTCTCATCTAGAAATGAGATATGCATGCATAAATGAAAGGCAGACTTTTCTTTTCAAGGAAAAAGAAGTAGACTTGTTTGACCAATATCTTAATTTACATTCTTCTGAAAGCAATGTCAGAACATGTGTTTATTGCAGGTACTTTTGGGATGTACATGAATCCAGGAAGCAGGAGTGAGAGATTGAGTACAGGTTAAAGATATGATATTGTACTGATAATTACTGTGGACATCTGCAACTGAATCTGGCTTAAAAAGCTATGAGGCATCTCAGAATTAGTTTTCTTTTTATTTATTGTGATTTTGAGTGAAAGTTTACAAAGCAAATTGGTTTTGCATTCAACTGGGAGGAAATGGGAAGAGTATGATTACATTGTGGATATTGTACTTAATTTCCCAAAACAATTGTTCATTTTAAGCACAGAATTACATCCTTCATTGGTTGAGAGTGATCCCTGGGGATCTTGACTTCCCTGTACTTCCAGGTTGACTTAGACGTAGGCTGAGTGAACTTCTGCAGCTTTAGAGGAAAGCTTGAGGCAGAAAATAGGTTATATGCCTGAATCTGGATACTGTTTGCATCAAAACATCCATCACTTCTTTTTTTTTTAATAGCTGCAACACTTTTTTTATTATTAAATTTTATTAGTTTTAATGAACATTTACAGGGATTTTGGGTTTTCATTCCTTCATTGCTGCACCATTCTCTC
>NW_006399816.1:16276620-16322425 GCF_000299155.1 Elephantulus edwardii
TTCTTCTTCTTCTTCTTCTTCTTCTTCTTCTTCTTCTTCTTCTTCTTCTTCTTCTTCTTCTTCTTCTTCTTCTTCTTCTTCTTCTTGTTATTAGGTATCATCGAGTCAACTACAACTCATAGACAATCATATAAACAACAGATCTGAACTCTGTCCTACCCTGTATCATCCTTATCATCTTGAGCTCATTGCTGCAGTCACCATGTCAATCCATCTCATTGCAGTCTTCCTTTCTCTCATTGACCCTCCATCTTGCCAAGCATGAAGTCTCCCTCTAAGGAATATCCCTCCTAGTAACATACCCAAAGTATGAGAGATGAAGCTTTGTCATCTTTGCCTCCAAGGAGCATCCTGGTTGCATTTTCTCCAATCTAGTCTTCACCTCACATACATTGGACAAGCTATCAGGAAGGGCTAGTCATCAATATCATGCCAGTGAAGGTGGAGGATCAGAGAAAAAGATGAGCTCCTCAACAAAAGGAATTCACACAGCGACTGTAACAAAGGACTGGAGCATATCTGCAATAGTGAGGATGGTGCAGGATGGAGCAAGAGTCAGACCTATTATGTACAGAGTTGTTATGAATCACAGTAGACTTGATGGCACCTAACAACCACCATATGATCTTAGCCAAATCCTCTTTCTCTGCCTCCCACCCCCACAACTTCCATCTTTGAAAAAATAAATGAAATATGGAAATTCCAAGTGTGATAGTTCCTTGATAGCTGTAGATGCTAAAGTTTAATAGGAGCAAGAATTAAATAAGCAGGTGGAAGATAGCTTGTGAGCAGTCCCCTGTAACTGGGCAAGTTAAGAAAAGGGATGTTCTCATGAGGCTGGCTGGTTGCCCACAGAGGCAAGGTCCTGGTGAGGGCTCTTTAATCTAGAATCTGAATTCTCAGTCCAGGAGCTTCAGACCTGTAGGTTTTTTTTTACTGTTTCCTAAACACAGATATGATGAGGGTAGGTAAAGAGCTGTGAAAGGAGTCCTGACTCAGAATCCTCAAGATCATCAGACATATCAAATGTTAAGTTCTTCATTTTCAAAGAGCTATAATAGTCAAGAGAATGAAACCCTTCCATAAACTGATCATCACATTCTCTTTCTAAGGGCAAACTTTCTGGGGAGTCAAATGTTAACCATTTGACCCTCCGGGAATTCTGGAATCCAAGGCATGTAGGGCACAGATTGGTTTTTGTAGCCGGTTCCACTGACCTCTGACAGCCAGATGCAGCTTCTCCCTCTCTGAGTGTAGGTTTGCAGGGTGACTTATAGTGAGTCTATCTGATCAGTGTTGGAGACATAAAGCCAAAATCTTGCATGCTGAGCCTCTCTCTTTCTCTCACTTCAGCTGTCCTACTGAGAGTATCTACCATTCCAAGATTGGATATGATATTGTTATGTGTCATCGAGTTGCTTGAGACCTGCTCTATCTTGAGTCAACATTATTGTCTCTGACACACCCATCCCCATTACCCCAGTCACTGAATCAATCCATCTCATCGAGCGTCTTCCACTCTTGCACTGTCCCTCCACCATCCCAAGCATGATGTCCCTCTCCAAGGACTGGTCCCTCTTTACAACATGCCCAAAATTATGTCAGACTAAGCTTCAGAATCCTTGCCTCCAAGAACCAGCCTGGTTTCACCTTCTCCAGAGTGAACTTGTTTGATCTCTTAGCAGTCCGTGGTATATGCAATAATCTTCTCCAACACCACAGTTCAAAAACATCAATTCTCCTTCTATCATCCCTAATCATTGTCCAGACTTCTGATGCATAGCAAGTAACTGTTAAGCCCATGACCTGGATCAGGCACACCCGAATCTCTAGACTGACATCCTAGCTCTTCAGTACTCTGGAGAGGTCCCTGACAGCAGATTTCCCCAGGCAATTTGACTTTTAATTTCCTGGTTACTGGTACCAAGAGTGTTGATTGTGGAACCAAGCAAGCTGAAGCTGTTAACAATCTCAGTCCTTTCATCATCTATTATGATGTTGCCAATCGGTTCAGTGGTGAGAATCTTGGTTTTCTTGATGTTGAGCTTTAATTCATATTGAATGCTGCAGTCCTTGACCTTCTGCAAATACCTCAGATCATCCTCAGTTTAAGCAAGCAGTGTTGCATCATCTGCATAATGCAGGTTGTTGATGAGTCTTCCTCCAATCCTGATGCCACAATCCTCCTCATAGAGCCCAGCCTCCCAGATGATCTGTTCTGCCTAGAGATTGAAAAGGTATGGAGATGGGATTCATCACTGGCATACACTTTTCCTGATTTTGAACCATGCAGTGTCTCCTTGTTTTGTTCTGACAACTACCTCCTGGTCCAAGTATAGATTTCACATAAGCATAATTAAGTGTTCTAGGAATTCCTATTCTTCTCAGAGTTGGCCACAGTTTTTTGTGATCCACACAGTCAAATGCCTTTGCATAGTCCACGAAACAGATAGATGGGATATAATATAGTCAATTTTCAATCAACTCATTTCCTTAGTGGAAGTCTCATTCAAGTTTTGCTTGCTGGGGACGGTGCTGAGTGTGTCCATGCACTGTGGCTGGAGTCTTGGATGCACTTTGTTAGTGGTATCCATGATGTGCTCCACCGCCTCAACTTTGATCTCAGAAAGTATGCCAGCTAATCTTCTTTCCCTAACACATACCCTTCCCAGATCTGTTCTCTGCCTTACTCCATGCCCCAAAGTCTGACCTCTTGGATATACCTTCTAGGTTTCTTTGCCTGCTTAATTCTGGTCTGGTTTGCAAAGAAAGACATTAGCAAAAGATACGGAGCAGGGAAAGTGAGGTTCAGATCCTTTCTTCCACTCTTTCTCCTGTGATGCTCTATCTTTGAAATTTGGCTACTTTTTCCCAGGACTACAGGCACTAGTGGACAAACTCTTCTCCCTAGACCTAGCTCATATTAACCTCGAGAACACTATTTACCCTTCTTGCCCCTTCAAGCCCGAGCATGGTAATGGCTTTCTTTCTTCTTTCAGATTCTAGTCTTTGAGGCCTTAACATCCTTGTTTCTTCCCTCCATTGCCTTTGTCTGTGTAAGACCTCTCTTCTTTGAAATGTCTTCACATGATACATTTGGGGTGAATTCTGCTGCTTGCTATGGTCTTGTCTATCCTAATTCTCAAGGAGCTCATAATCGTTTTCCATATCTTTACAAGGAGGGTTTTAATGCTTTTTTATGTGACAGCACGTGTTAGGGTTAACAGCAAAAGCAATTGAGTCGACAGACTGGGAAACACCAGACAAGTATAAAGTGTTTCTAGAGCTGTCTCGGCTGGACAATAGCGCATGAAGGAGGAGACACTTATTTATGACCCTTGGTGACTTTCTCAGTCACAAGCCAGGAGGGTGTGCCTGTCTTACAAATAATTCTCTCTTCCTTCCCTTTATGAGAAAATAAAGATATCAAGTTTAGAAATGAAAAGGCCTGTCCATTTTTTAGCACTCAATCATACCTATTGATGTTATTAATTATTAAAATGCTAATCACACATCAAGGTGCTTTAAACACTTTAAAAAGAATGCGCTCAGACTCTAATAAATGAACTTTTTATAAAAGAACATTGGTGGAAATGGATGGAGGTTCCTTTTTTCCAAATATCTCTTTGTTCTTCTGTTTGGCAGTGACAGTTACCTGGGAGAATTCTCTCTCTCTGTAGGAGACTCAGGCTGTAGTCTTTCTATTCTTAGCCAATGCCCCTCCGGCATTACCACCACTTGTCTATCAGTGTAGGCCTGTGTGTTGTTGTGTTGCTAAAAAGATTCCATCAGAATATTCAAACTAAAATGACCTAAGAATAAAGGCCTGGCACTTCTAAAAATCACCCAGTGAAAATTGTATGAATCACAATGACCAGATCCACAATAAACCCTGTTTTGCTCCATTGTACACAAGGTCATCATGAGACAAAGGTCAAATAGATGAGAGGCAACACGAACAAAAACAATAAGAAAGCTGCTGTGAAGTCATGGAGGTTCAGTCCCCTTGTTCGAGTATCACAGAGAGCTTGGTTGAGCACTGTACCCTTGCAGTGTAACAGCTGTGCTGTGGGGAAACCCCTAAAGGGGAGCTATTCCAATCCCCTGACCCAGGTTTACTTCAAGTCTCTTGAGCCACCTCTAGCCCCCCAGGTCCACAAGAATTGCATCCATTTTTTTCTCCTCAGCATTGAATTTAAATTGGCATCTGAGTGCATGTGGTTTTACCTTTTAATTACCTTGTTGATACAATTTTTTGTTTTCTCAATGAAATGAGAAATTATTCTGGGATGGATAAATTGGCATGTTATTGTATGTCTTCCACACAACTCAGGTAAAGGACAGGTTCATAAATGTTGTTGTTTTTTGTTGTTATGTGCCATCGAGTCGCTTGCAACTCATAGTGACCCTGTGTACAAGAGCCCTAAACTCTGCTCTATTCTGTGCCAACCTCACTGTCTCCGACACACTCCCACCACCCCAATCACAGAATTTATCCATCTCATCAAAGGTCTTCCTGTCCTGAGCTGTCCCTCCACTCACCAAACATGATGTCCCTCTCCAAGGACTAGTCCCTCCTTGCAACATGTCCAAAGTCTGTCAGACAAAGCTTCAAAATCCTTGACCCCAAGGAGCAGCCTGGCTCCACCCTCTCCAGGACAAACCTGTTTGTTCTAGCAGTCCATGGTGTATTCGACATTGTTCTCCAGCACCTCAGCTCAAAGGCATCAATTCTCTTTCTATCATCCCTAGTCACTGTCCAGCTCTCTCTTATGCACAGCACGCAATTATGAAGACAGTAGCCTGGATCAGGCGCACCTTCGTCTCCAGCCTGACGTCGTTGCTCTTCAGTACTCCTGGGAGGTCCCTCACAGCTGACTTTCCCAATGCAATTCATCTTTTGATTTCCTAGTTGCTGATACCAAGAGTGTTGGCTGTGGAGCCAAGCAAACTAAAACTGTTAACTGTCTCAATCTCTTCACCATCCATACTGATGCTGCCAATTGGCCCAGTGATGAGACTCTTTGTTTCCTTGGTGTTGAGCTTCAATCCATATTGAAGTTTGCAGCCCTTGACCTTCTGCAGCAAGCGCTTCAGGTCCTCCTCAGTTTCAACAAGCAGGGTTATGTCATCTGCATAACGCAGGTTGTTGATGAATCTTCCACCAATCCTGATGCCACATTCCTCCTTGTACAGCCCAGCATCCCAGATGATTTGTTCTGCATACAGATTGAAAAGGTATGGAGACAGAATACATCCCTGGCGGATGCCATCCCCAATTTTGAACCATGCGGTGTCTCCTTGCTCTGTTCTGATGACTGCCTCTTGGTCCAAGTATAGGTTTTACATAAGCACAATCAAATGTTCTGAGATTCCCATTCTTCCTGGAGTTATCCATAGCTTGTTGTGATCCACACAGTCAAAAGCCTTTGCCTAGTCAATGAAGTACAGATAGACATTCCACTGGTACTCTCTGATTTCTGCCAAGATCCATCTAACATTAGCTATAATATCCCTAGTACCATGACCTCTTCTAAATTCAACCTGCACATCTGGCAGTTCTTTGTTGACGTGTTTTTCCAGTCATTTTTGAATAATTTTCAGCAGAATCTTGCTTGAATGTGATATTAATGATATTGTTCAATAATTTCCACACTCTGTTGGGTCACCTTTCTTTGGAATGGAAACAAATATTGATCTCTTCCAGTCAGTTGACCAGCTGGCTGTCCTCCAGATTTCTCGGCACAACTTCGTGAGCACATCCAGGGCAGTGTCTGTTGAAATATGTCAATTGGTATGCCGTCAACTCCTGGAGCCTTGTTTATTGTCAATTCTTTCAGAGCAACTTGAACTTCTTCCTCACCACAGGCTCTTGTTCGTACATTATTTCATGAAATTCTTCTGTGTCAGCCAATTTCTTCTGGTACAGTGACTCTGTATACTCCTTCTATCCTCCTTTAATGCTTCTCGGATCATTTAACAATCTGCCCAAAGCATCCTTAAGTATTGCCACTCATGGCTTGAATTTGTTTTTCAATTCCTTCAGCTTAAGAAATGGCCCTTTTGATTTTCTGTCTCCTGCTCTTTGCACATTTCATTATTCATTGCTTTGTTATCCCTAGCTGCCCTTTGAAATTTTCTGTTCAACTGTTTAATTTCTTGATTTCTTCCTTTAGCTTTGGATTTTTGGTGGTGCTCTAATGCAATATTCAGAGTCTCATCTGACATCCATCTTGATCTTCTTCTTCAGTCTTTGTAATGATCTTTTGCGTTCTTCATGGATGATTTTCTTGACATCCTCCCACAGCTCATTTGGTCTATGCTCATTAGTGCTCAAGGCCTCAAACCTATTCCTGAGATGGTCTTTGAAAATTTATTGAGCAGTTATCATGTATCTAAGGGAGATCTGGTGGCTTAGCAGTAAGGTGTTGCGCTGCTAATCCAAAAGGCATGTGGTTCGAATTCACCAGCTGCTCCAAGGAAGAAAAATGGACAGTCTCCTCCTGTGCCATGTAGTGCCTCTGAAACCCTGCTGGAGGGCCAGCAATAGGTTGGTTCCTACTCTGTGGTACATAACAACAACTATGTATCAAAGGAGGCCTACTGGCACCATGGTGATGTGCTCAACTGCTAACAAAAGAAAGATTTGGCAGTCTGCTTCCTTAAAGATATACAGTATTGGAGATCCTACAGAGAAGTTCTAATCTGTCCTGTACCGTTGCCATTAGTCAGGGTCAATCAATGGCATTGAGTTCCTTTGATGGTGGAGGTGGGGATGGTTACGGTATCAGGTACAAAGAGGCCTCACATAGGATTCTTGGCCTCCAAGCAATGGCCAGATAGCCACCTGAAAATTCAGTTATTTCCTATCCTCATATTTAGAAAATAAGTGAATAGGCAGACAGAAATACGGGAAAATAAAAAGTAAAGTAATATATCTCTGTAAGTACCAAAACCTAAAGTGACGTTAGTATAGCACTGAACATTGCTTTGACCTTTAAAAATCATAATGAATTATTATTTAATATTTAATCACACATAGATATCTATAGATCTATCTCTCTCTCTCTCGTTTGTGGATACGTTCTCCCTAGGGGAGCAGTGAACACAGCTGATCAACCTACAGTTCTTTGGAGCTCTTGACCGCGGTTCCTCCCCACCTCCCTGGAGGAAACTGTCATTATCAGCTTGGTGTGTCCCTTTCTCTGCATTTACATACCTACATACATACTCTCAGAGAAAATGAACTCATCTTTACACTTTGACAGTTAATCTTCTGGGCTGTGCCTGGATTGCCCTTTATATCCATGATTACTTTTTCAAGAGAGAAGTGCATTTTTCTCTCAGGCCACATGGTGTATAAGTAAAATAATTTATGAAGCCTAAGAAAGTAACAACGAAAAAAATTCTTTATTGAAACGCCACAGCCTTCAAGAAAATAGAGAGCTTCTCATTGCCATACTTCCCAGCTACTTTCTCTTTTTCCGGGTCTTCTCTGAGTACTAAAGGCTTCCGGGGCTGCTGGGGCAGCCAGCACACTTCTGTGTTCAAAGTGTGACTGTGTAAGAGGGGAAGAGGCTCAACAATCACCCTAATCATTCAACAGATGGGTAGATGGAGACAATAGAGGAGGGAGTGGATTTCCAAGGTCACAGCAGGGTCAGGGCAGGAAATCAGGCTTCCTGGTTCCTGTCCTCTGTCCTTTCCTTGTTCACGTACCCAGCTTTTGCTGGTTCCCTTGGGACCTTGCCCATAGATCCAATTGTTCAATGTTTTCCCAAGGTGAGGATTTGATACTTAACACAGTCTTTTTTCCCCTCCTTTTTTTTTTTAAAAAAAAAAAACAATAACAAAACTACCATGAAAACATACACACAAAAACATCTGTCATCAAAACTTTCATATTTATGATTTGATGACAGGGATTATAGTTTTCCATGTTATGTCACCATTATCATTATTCTTTTCCAGACATTCCATCATCATTAACATAAACTGTTAATGCCTCTGCTTCCCAACAAAACTTCTCCCTTTCTCTCCCAAACCTGGCAATGATTAATCTTTGATTTCCATGTATTTGCATTTTACACGAATGAGATCATGAAGTATTTGTCATGTAATGGCTGAGTTCATTTCACTTACCACAATGCTGTCAAGGTTCTGATGAATGTTGTGGCATGCATCAGAACACCATTCTCTTTATGACTGTGTATTATTCTATTATATGTTCATGGCACATTGTGCTTATCCTTTCATCCAATCAAAATCTGAACATTTTGATTGTTTTCACTCTTCACCTCTTGTAAAAAGTTCTGACACAATCATTAGTGTACAGATATGTTTGAGTTACAGCCTTTACTTCTTCTGAGTACACACTTAGAATTGGAATATGTTCTTTTTTGCTGTTGCTTTTGATATTCTGCAGTGGCTGGATCATTTAACATTCTCACCAGCAATAGATTTTGCACACAATGCACACATTAAAGATGTGAAGGAGCTGTGAAATGCAAGGGTAATATAGAAGTGGACCCATTCACCTCTCATCCAGATGTCCACTGACTACCTTCTCCATACCAGGATCTGTGCGAGGTGGCATGAAGCAGCAAAGGTTTGTGAGACTAGCTCCTGCCTTCTAGAATCTCATGGACTGAGGACATAGTGCTCTTCCTATACTGTGACAGCCATATGTCAAGTAGAAAATGCCAAGTGCCATGGAAGAGTGAAGGAGCTCTAAGGAGAATGCTGTCACATCTAATTGTGTGTGAGGTTGGAGGGGCGGCAGATGGGGCTTCCTGGAAGAAGGACTGTTTGAATTAGGCCTCGCAGGATCATCAGGTTAGATGCTGCTGTGTGTGTGCCTTTTAGTTGACACTGAGCCTTGGTTGACCTTCCAGTGGGTTTTCAGGGGCAGTAAATTGCACAGGAGGAGATTGCCCATCCTCTTCCACAGAGCAGCTGGTGGATTTGAACCACATGCCTTTGGGTTTGTAAAACTACTTCTTACCACAGCCACCAGAGCTTCTCAGGTTAGATGAGGGTGGTTTAGTAAGAGAACTCCAGACCCAGCAAGATATTGAGAAAAATGAGGGATTTTCAGTGTCGTGACAGTGATTGGATCAGTGGGCAATTCAGAGACAGTTGAAGAGGGTAGCTGGGGTCATATTAGAAGTCCTTGGATTGCACACCCATGTTTATTGCAGCTTTGTTCACAATAGCAAGGAGTTGGAAACAACCTAAGTGCCCATCAACAAACGAATGGCTAGAGAAGCTGTGGTATATTCGCACAATGGAATACTATGCTGCATTAAAAAATAAGGAACTCATGCAATATTATTCAAAATGGTTGACTCTGGAGAACATTATGCTGAGTGAAATATCCCGGTCACAAAAGGACAAATATTACATGATGCCACTGTTGTAGAATGGGACTGTCCTTGGGGTTGGGGAGAGACTGAGTAAGATGGGTTCAATAATGTATACTGCACTGAAACAGAGGAGGGAGAAAACTGTTTAAAAGAGATATATGACTAGGTACTTCTGTCATCACAGGAGTCTAGAGCGAGGGCTACATGGTGGACGGGACCTGGGGGAGGGTTTGTAAAACAATGAAAGAATCCTTTCTTTTACTTTTCCATAATTTTTGACTCATGTACTTATAACTTGTTAGTCAAATTTGTGTCTTCTAGGTTGCAACACCCCCATGATACATCTTCAAGGATATGAACATGTACAGCCAAGCACAATCAATAAGAGTGCATCTGAATTCCAGAATCAATCTCCATAATAGTCTATGTGTTTCCTACTGCCAAAGGGGCCCTTTAGAGTAGTGAGAGAAGATCTTCACCCTGAAACCCACAGCGTCCCTTTTCAGCAGGAAGTAGCTACGAGAATACGCCATCCCCTTTTCCTTATGAATCAGGGTGAAGTCTCTCTCAGGGAGGAGTGATAGGGAATGGCAAAGAACACACCAACAAAGGAGATTAATCAGAACTGATTTTGACAAGCACTGTGGCAATTGGACAATTAAAACAGACATTTGGATTGCCGGGAAGAAGAACAAACTGGGGAGGAGGGTGGAGAGAATGGTGTGGCAATGAAGGAGTGAAAGCCCAGAATCCCTGTGAATGTTCATTGAAACTAATAAAATTTAATAATAATAAAAAAAAAGAAGTCCTTGGATACAGACTTGGCTTCCCTGTTCTGACATTATTAGACATGAATCTTATTGTTCTCAGCAGAGTGTATGCTCCCATAGAAAAGATGGCTTGGCTCACAGCTCTGAATCCTCTTTGTGCTTGGCAAAGTCATATATACATTATGTCATCAATATTTAGAAGGGAAGAGAGAGAGTAGATAAATAAACAGGCAATGAAATTGCCTCCTCCGTCACCCACTCTTTATCCTTCCCTGGAGATATTGTGTGTTCTACTTCTGGGAGTCTAAATAAATTGTCAGTTCAATCTTGTGCCTTAATGCAGTTGTGTCACAAGTGATTTGACAGCATGCTATAGTATGGTAATCACTACTTATTACTTCTTCGAAGTTGCCAACAGCTTTGCTATTCTCACCCGAGAGAGGAATGTGGAGAGAGGAATGTGTGACTGTCACGAATTCCCTCAGGACCCTGGAACAAACACTTAAAAAATCTTTTACCTTTAGGGGAAGAAAGCCATCTTTCCAGTGGCTAAGGAAATGCCAATTAACACAAAGTGAAATGGAATTCTTAGCAAAATTTTCAAATGACTGAAAATATGCATAACATGATGAGATTATTTAAATTCATAGAAATCAAGAATAGAAAAAGTTTCATAACCAGCAGTAAACTCAGCGTAGATCAATAGTAAATACTTCTATGAAAGAAATATAAAAAGTGGTTGGATTATCTAAAGAAAGAAATCAGAAACATGGACAGTTTATTATCTACAAGGGTGTTGATCTCAGCATCCACCAAAGGGAAAAGTTAGAAAGAATCGAAATGTTCAACGTGAAGATGTCAAGTGAATTACAATAAATCCAGACCATGAAGACTTTTGCAATCTCATATATTGTAGTTAGGTGCTGTCGAGCACATTCAAAGTGACCCCTTTGATCCTGTGCACAAATACTCCAGTCTCACACTTTCTGCTGTCTTAAACCCATTGTTACTGTCACTGCAGCAATCCACCTTGCATGTGGCTTTTGAGTGCGATCCAGAGGATGTCACTGTTAGAGAGCTCCACTGTTATTCCCAGGGTTGAGAGGACCTATTATTTCAGAAATGGATGAACAGGCCTATTTCATAGTCTGTATTAGTCTGGAAGTTCCACTGTGGATGACCCTAATGGTATTTGACTTGCTGATGGTGGCATAGCTTTTAGTGTTATAGCAACACAGAAGCCACCACAATCTGACAAACTGACAGAGTGAATGACTGTGAAATTCCTAATGGCATGAAAATATGTGCCTGTGAGTTTTGGTTGGCTTATCTCTAAATACCTCAGTGCGGTATTCACCAACTGTGAATAAGGGTTCCAGTTTCTACACAACCTCGGCAGCATTTGTTGCTTGCTGTTCTATTAAATTTTGCTATTCTGACTGGGTGAGATGATATCTCATAGTTGTTTTAGATTCTGATCTTTTCAAGCCAGGGCTTCAAAAGAAATGAATCGTGGCCAACAGAGTATACACGTTGCATAGCAACCAAGTCTCTCAAGTGTGGAAATTTGACTTAAGTAGGAAATAGGCAACGGTGCCCTGTTCAAAGATGGCCGCCTGCATAACTTTGAATGTGCCTCACTCTGTTAGCTAAGACAGAATTTTTAATTGTCTTGAAGGCCTGATTTGAACAGTAAAAGGTCATTTATTTTTTAGAATGCCTCAATTTAGGCTTGCCTGCCTGACATTTTTTTCATGATTAAATTCTGATTACGCATTTTTGTCAGAAATGTGACATGGGTGATGTTATGCCCCTTATCAAATCAAGAGAAGTGTATTCTGCCCTGTGATGGATGATGTTCCCTTTGACCATTTGATTAAGGTGGTGACTGCCAGGCTTCTCCAAGGAAAGCTTACTGCTTCTCCCTTTATAATGAGTAAGTGTTTTATTGGGAGACCCTTTAAAGATTATGTAAATAGCCTGTTTCTCATCTAAGTTTTACCTCCTTGTAATAAAATGTATTCCTTTATGTGACCTTTGAAAAACAACTTCAGAGATGTTTCCCCTAACTCTGGAAGGGTTACCTTTGCTCTAGTTTTTCTACCCAAAAAGTTGGTTACTTTTGTCCAGGTTGATTGATATTTCCTGGGTAAACTATAAACAACGTGACAGTTTGATACTTTCTGTCTGGCCCTGGGCCTGCAGCCTGCCCTGTGATTGGTCTACTGTGTTTTCACAAAAATAGACACATGTTCTACTTTTGTTTTCCAACCTTGCCCTCCTCCTCCTCCCTGTGAGATATTTTTGTAGGTAGGCTATGCCAATTTAAATTTTTATTGGTATAGTGTGCTTACTGAAATAGCTTGCAAGTGAAAGATGCAGTTGGAAAATAAATGTAGAACTTGCATTTTATTTGCATAAAAATACAGTATTTTTGGTGCCTTGCATGGATTGGTCAGTATGCTAAGATCTTACAAATGAAGCAACTCTATCTTTTTATGCAAATAGAGTTGCTTTAATCTATAAAGAGGATTGGCCAATTTGTGACCCTGATGGGAGGGCCATGCCTTGAAATAATGAAGAGTTTGCTTATATATGTAGCCAATTTCACAGAGGTTTTAGAAAGAAAGGAGAAAAGGCAAAAATAGCAGGAAGAGAGAAAGTGAAGGATCCTCCAAAAGCTGTGGCATTTGTGAAGGACTATGCCACTGATTAGAGTTAGAAGGGTAGAAGGGACCTTCTGGTAGAGCCAGTGACAAGAAGACCAGAGGGGCTTTGTTACAGAGCTGCAGCAACAGGCCCAGAAAAGGTCCTGCAATGGAGTAGTGATGAAGCAGAAACTTATTCCAAGGGACTCATAGAGCTAGCTGAACAAAGCTCCTATACTGACTATGAGCTGGGTCAGTTAGCAGTGGAGAGGCCCAAGGCTGAAAAGCCTGCACAGCTGAGTGGTGGTGAGCACACCCAAAAGAAGCCTGGCCTTGAGTGGGCCAAGAGAAGGCTTGTCCTGAGAGGAGGCCTACAGAGCAGAGTGAAGGGCTTGTTTGCACAATTGAGAAAGCTGTCCTGTACCAAGTAAAGAAGAGATGTGCTTCTCCCCTTCAGGGAGCCTTCCAGACTATATGCTTCATGATCTTGATCCTATTACTTGAGGGAGCTCTGGTGGCTTAGTGGCAAGAAGCAGTGCTGCAATCCCTAAGGCACACAGTTCAAGGCCACCAGCTGTTTTTCAGGAAGAGAATGGGCAATCTTCTGTGTAATTAACAACCTCTGAAAACCTGCTGGAGGGTCAGCTATGGGTAGGTTCCAACTCTACAGTTCACAACAACAAACAACATTAGTTCATTAGTGTTTGTGGTCATTACAATAAACCATCAAACCCAGCAGAGAAGAATGGAACTCTGTGATATGGACAACTGGTGTAAAGGCTGGAGAATGGAGGTATATGCCTAACCTCAACATCATTGGAAGAAGCCAAGATCAAGAGTGATTTTGGGTCTCCTCTCACCCCCCTAAAGTTAGGTGAAGCCTGAAGCTACCACCTTAAACTACTTATGCAAAACCTATACTTGGACCAGGAGGCAATAGTCAGAACAGAGCAAGGAAACACTGCATGTTTCAAAATCAGGAAGGGTGTACTCCAGGGATGTGTCCTATCTCCATACCTTTTCAATCTATGCAGAACAGATCATCCAGGAGCCTGGGCTCTAGGAGGAGGAATGTGGCATCAGGATTGGAGGAAGACTTGCAGATGACACGACCTTGCTTGTTGATCCTTGCTCAGGACAACTATTACCTATTACTATGGTGATTGCCAAAAGGTGTTTTTATAATCTCATCCATCTTTCCTCAATTATTAGTTGGATATCTATTATAAGGAATAGAAAGACAATCTTCTCTTCTACCTTTCTAATTTATTTATTTTTAACTTTTTAAAAATACGAACATGTTCTTCCTGTTGTTAGGTGATGTTGAGCTAACTACAGCTTTCATCAACACTATGAACAACAAATATGAAACACTGCCCTATCCTGTGACATTCTCACCATCCCTGATACACTCATTGTCCATTGCTACAGCCACTGTGTCAGTCCATCTCCTTGAGAGTCTTCTTTTATTTTGATGACCCTCCACCTTTCCCAGCAATAGGTCTTTATCCAAGGACTGGCCCCTCCTGACAACATGCCCAAAGTATGTGAGATGAATTTCATCATCCTTGACTTTCATGAGCACCTAACCCCTGGGGTGCACTTTCTCCAAAACATACTTGTTTGCTCTTTTGGCCGTCCATAGGGTAATCATTGCACTTTTCCAACACCACAACTCAAAGGCGTCAATGATACTTCTGTCATCCTTGTTGGTGTCCAACTTTCAGATGCACAGGATAACTGAAAGATTATGGCTTGAATAAGATGTATCAGAGTCTTTAAACTGATGTTATTACTCCTCAGTGCCTTCAAGAGGTCCTTCACAGAAGATTTCCCCAATGAAATTCTTCTCTTGATTTCTTGACTGCATTGCTTATGGATTCAAGTTGTTGTTGTTGTTATGTGCCATCGAGTCGCTTGCGACTCATAGTGACTATGTACAAGAGCACTAAATGCCGTTCTATCCTGTGCCAACCTTGCTGCCTCAAACACACTCATTCCCACCACTCCACTCACAGAATTGATCCATCTCATCAAGGTTCTTCCTCTCCTGTGCCGTCCCTCCACTCTCCCAAACATGATGTCCCTCTCCAAGGACCAGTCCCTCCTTGCAACATGCCCAAAGTATGTCAGACGAAGTTTCAGTATCCTTGACTCCAAGAATTCAAGTAAGATAAAGTAATTAACAATATCAATCTTTTCTGCATCTATCATGAAATTGCCTATTGGCACAGTAGTGAGGATTTTGTTTTTCTTTTTTTAAAATTTTTTATGTGTGTACTATCAAATAGATTCTGACTGCTATAGAAGGCGATTGTTCCTCCTTCTTCAGCAGAGCATCTGGTGGATTTGAACCACACACCTCTGGGATTGCAGTACAGCTTCTTGCCACTAGCACCAGAGCTTGCTAAGGATTTTTTGTTTTCTTAATGTTGATATGTAGTTCATATTAAAGGCTATAGTTTTTTACCCTATGCAGCAAGTACCACAAATCCTCTTTACTTTCAGTGAGCATGGCCATGTCATCTGCATGATCAGTCTTTCTTTGATCCTGATGACACAGTCTTCTTTATATAGTCCAGCTTTACAAATCATTTTCTTAGCATACAGATTGAACAGATATGAAGAGAGGATACAGCCCTGACACATTCCTTTCCTAATTTCATACCAGATTAGAAGTCCAAAATTTTTTAAGGAAAAAAAAGCCACAAATGTACATTAATAATTGTAACATAGAATGTATGAAGTATGAATCAAGGAAAGTTGAGAGTCATCAAATGAATAAAAGTCAACACACGAGGCATTAGTAAGCAGAAATGGGCTGGCATTGACTTCTTTGAATCAGACAATCATATGATCTAATATGATGGGAATGAAAACTTGAAGAAGAATTGTATTGCACTCATAGTAAAAAAGACCATCACTTATCCAATCAAATGTTTCACATAGGATACAAAATGTTGCCACGTCATTAATTATCTATCTATCTATCTATCTATCTATCTATCTATCTATCTCTCTATCTCTCTATCTAGATGTGTGTGTGTGTGTGTGTGTGTAACCAACTGTAGTTTGTAGTGATGGAAAATGTATTTTAATTTGATAAAATAAATAATGCTGGAATATTTTTAAAAAGGCCATCCCAAGATTTTAAAAAATTTATTTTATTGAAAGTTTGAAAGTATCCAGTCATTCATTGTTGCACTTTTCTCCCTACCTACCCTTTCCCCAATTCACTCTTCTCCTTGAAAAGAAAGAAAAACCTCTTTAATTGTTATACAATCCCTCCCTCAAAGTCCACTCCACTATGCATCCTTCACTCTGGACTTCTGTAATGACAAGAATACCCATTCATATATCCCTTTTAAATAGTTCTCTCCCTTATACGTTTCAACGCACTGTACATCATTCCTCCCCTCCTTTTCTGTCTTCCCTCAACCCCGATGTCAGTTCTGTTTTACAACAGTGGCCCTATGCAATATTTGTCATTTTGTAACTGAGATATTTCACTCAGGATAATGTCCTCCAGGTCATCCATTTTGCATAATATTTCATGAGTTCTTTGTTTTTCAATGCTGCATAGTATTCCATTGCATGAATATACCAGAGCTTCTTTATCCATTCATTTGGTGGTGGGCACTTGGGTTGTTTCCAGCTCTTTGTCATTGCGAACAAAACCACAATAAACATGGGTATGCACATCCCAAGATCTTTTATGAAGCAGAATTCTGTAAGTGATAGAATACTATTCCTACACATACAAGGAAGACCTATTTCTAAATCCGCCATTTAAATACATGCACCAACAAATAAAGCCAAAGAGAGGAAGTTGAAGGTATCTTCCAACTTTTGCAGTCTGACTGAATAGGCAACCAAGATTCATTAATAATAATTGGTGACTGGAATGCAAAAGTTGGAAACAAAGAAGGACTAGCAGCTGGAAATCATGGAGCTGGTAACATAAGTGAAACTGGAGACCATGATTGAATTTTGTCATTTTGAACATCATTTATTCATAGCAAATACCTTTTAAAAAGACATAAATGCCAACTCTACACATGAACTTCTCCTGATGGACTTACACAGGCATTGAGTTGACTGCATCTGTGAAAAGATCCCCTGGAGAAGCTCAATATCATCAGTCAAAACTAGGCCAGATGCTGACTATGGAAAAGACCATCAATAACTCATATGCAAGTTCAATCCAAAGCTGAGTAAAATGAAGACAGGCCCACAAGAACCAAAATACAATCTTCAGTCTGTACTACTTAGGTTTTGAAACCATCTCAAGAACAGGTTTGAGGCACTGAACACAAATAATCAAAGACTAGATGAGTTGTGGTGTGACATCAAGGAGGATATAATTTATGAAGACAGCAGAAGGTTATTACAGAGATAGAGAAAAAAGAAAAGGCCAAAATGAATGTCAGAAGAGGCTGATAATTACACTAAAATGCTGTGAATTAAAAATAATGGTGAACGGGTAGAGGGATGCCAAAGTAAAGGAGATAAACAAAAGATTTCAGAAGTTACTTCGAGAAGATAAAATATCAACATAGATATATGGATTTCTGTTTTATTCATGGGTTATATTCTATTGTATCATTATTTGTTTGGAAGTTCCAGCTGTCTCAGATTTGTGCTGCAGAAGGCCCTTCAAGCTGGAGCCTGTGTCCTTTGACGTAACCCATTTCTATACTATCTGGAACAGCATGTTCCAGGCTAATCTTGTATGTCTCATGCCTCAGTCCTAGAATCAGTCATTTCTTCAAAGAATCCTGTTACTGTTAGCAGCTAGTCCTATTTAGAAACTAAGATTTGAGCAGCAATCATTATACTGTGAGTTACTAAAGTGCCGTAGTCTCTGTCTAGCCTGTCAGTAGACAGAGCTAGAAAATACATGCATATTTCAGATCTACATATCTGAAAAGATGTATTATGGATTAAATGATCTCCTAAAATATATCTTGTTGCAGACCGAGGGTCCCAAAGAATAGAATAATTTTATAATTATTAATAAAGAGACAAACAGCCAGGAATGAGATAGAGAAGAGAGCGTAAAACAGGGGGTCAGCAGTTCTTGACTGAAGACCTCGAGCCATGCTTCTCTGAGTATTTATATAGAATCACAAGGATGTACAAAACAAAGGATAATGGTGAAATCTTTTACAGATAAGGCCAGGTTCCTCTTTATGTTAATCTCAAGAGGGAGGGATTCATTTGATAAAAACTAAGAACAATGTTGACTCCTAAGGAATGCCCCAGTGTCACAAGGTGACCTTCAGCTTGTATTAAGCCTCCCTCATTTCCCGATACAACATTTGGTCTACTATTATTAAATTTGATATTCGGCTTCCCTCAATGTCTTATAATCTTAACTCATATATCTACCTGTGGATGTAATCCTGTTTGGAAAGAGGGTGGTTTTATTGCATTCTTTAGATCGGACCTAGAAAAGTGGACTCTAAATCTAATCACTTCAGAGTCACTAGACACAGAAAGACGCACACCTGGGGGAAGACAAATGCCACCTGAGGATTGCTGAAGCACCAAGGAAGGTTTTGGGCTCCTGATGTAGGCAAGATCCTAACCTGGACTGTTAGCCTACAGAACTGTGAGAAAATGAATTTTAAAACCATCTACTTCTGGTATACCTGTTATAGAATCAAGAACTCAGAAATGGACCCATCTATCTATGGTCAACTAATATTTGACAAGGAAATAAAACCTATCAAATGGGAAAATGACAACTTTTTAAACAAAAGATGCTGGCAAAACTGGACTGCTACCTGTAGAAAACGGAAACAGGATCCACAGTTCATACTATACACAAAAAATCAACTCAAGGTGGATCAGAGACCTGGGAGTAAAAGCCCAAAACTATAAAGTTCATCAGAGACAAACTGGGATAAGGCTTAGAATGCCTAGTGTATGGTATAAAGACACTGCCAAATACAGCCAGAAATGTACAGTCTGTTGTCATTGTTGTTGTTATGTGCTGTCGAGTCGTTTGCGACTCATAGCGACCCTATGTACAACAGCCCTAAACCCTGCTCTATCCTGTGCCAATCTTATTGCCTCTGACACAGCCATCCCGATTACCCCAGTCACTGAATCAATCCACCTCATAGAGGGTCTTCCCCTCCTGCGCTGTCCCTCCACTCTGCCCAGCATGATGTCCCTCTCTAAAGACCTGTCTCTCCTTACAACATGTCCAAAGTATGTCAGGCGAAGCCCCAGAATCCTTGCCTCCAAGGAGCAGCCTGGTTTAACCCTCTAGAGAGGATAAAATTGATGAATGGGACCTTCTAAAGATTACAGCCCTGTGTGCATCAAAAACATTTTCCAACAGAGTGAAAAGAAAATCTACAACTGACTGGGAAAAACATTTGGCAATACCATTTCTGACAATGGTCTCATATCAAAAGTTTACAGAATCCTACAAGAGCTCCACAAGAAAAAAGACCAATAACCCAATTACAAAATGGACAAAAGACATAGACATTTCACAGAGGAAGATATTCAGATGGCCAACAGCCACATGAAAAAATGCTCAAAATCACTGGCAATAAGAGATGAAAATTCAAATCCCAATGCGATACCATTTCACTCCGGTAGCAGTGGCAAAGTTTAACAGAACAGTAAGTAATAAATGTTGGAGAGAATGTAGAGATAGGAATACTTATACATTGTTGATGGGGTTGTACAATGGTACAACCACTCTGGAAGGCAGTTTGGTGCTTCCTTTGAAAGCTAAACATAGACATTACACATGACCCAGCTATTCCACTGGTTGGAATATACCCCAAGAAAATGAGATCTGAAGCACAAACAAGAGAACTTGTACACCATTGTTCATAGCAGTATTATTCACCATTGCAAGAACATGGAAACAGCTCAAATGTCCAGCCACAATCGAATGGATTGAGAAATTATGGTACATTCACATGATGGAATACTATGCAGCACGCAATAGCAATGTTTTTGTAAATTACTACCTAACTTAGGAGGTACTGGAAAGCATTATCCTAAGTGAATTAACTCAGTCCCATTAGGACAAATACTGTATAAGACCATTATTGTAGAACCAAGTAGGAGGATGGTGGGAGCAGAGATGTGAGGATGGACAGGGAGCAGGGGTGGTTAATCATAGGGTCACACAATTTGATGGGTGGAGGTAGGTGGTGAAGGAAATGGGAAAGATCTGATGTGAAAAACAATGTATGCAAACTTTGTGAATAAACCAGTGCAAGATAAAATTTTTTTAAAAACTAAAACCAAACCCTATCCACTGTTGTAAAGTTGATTGCAGCACACAATGAGCCTCCAGTGGGTTTCTTAAGCTGTAGATCTTTATAGAAGGAAACTGCCTGTGTGCATACATTTTTGTTGTTGTGTACTGTTGAGTCAGAACCAACCCATAGCTGATACTGACCCTCTAGTGGGTCAGTACTTGTTTTCCACTGGACCAATTGGCAGCATTATTATGGATGGTGAAGAGATTGAGATTGTTAACAGTTATAGTTTACTTGGCTGCACAGTCAACACTTTTGGTACCAGCAGCCAGGAAATCAAGAGATAAATTGCATTGGGAAAGTCAGCTGTGAGGGACCTCTCAAGAGTACTAAAGAACAACTATGCCGGGCTGGAGACTAAGGTGTGCCTGATCCAGGCCATAGCCTTCACAATTGTGTGCTATGCATCAGAGAGCTGGGCAGTGACTAAGGATGATAGAAAGAGAATTGATGCCTTTGAGCGTGGTGCTGGAGAACAGTGTTGAATATACCATGGGCTGCTAGGAGAATGAACAGGTTTGTCCTGAAGAGGGTTAAACCAGGCTGCTCCTTGGAGGCAAGGACTCCAAAGCTTCATCAGACATACTTTGGACATGTTGCAAGGAGGGACCAGGCCTTGGAGAGGGACGTCATGCTTGGGAGGGTGGAGGGATGGTGCAGGAAAGGAAGACCCTCAATGAGATGGATTGATTCAGTGACTGGGGTAATGGGGTAGGTATGTCAGAGGCAATAGATTGGCACAGGATAGAACAGGGTTTAGGGCTGTTGTACATAGGGTCGGTATGAGTCTCAAGCAACTCAACAGCACATAACAACAACATGCAACTGAAAGTTGGACAATGAATAAGGAAGACAGAAAAATAATCAATGTATCTGAATTGTGGTTTTGGATAAGAGCACTGAATTTCTCATGGCCTGCCAAAAGAACAAACAAGTCTGTCTTGGAAGAAGTGCAAGTGGAGACAAGAATGGTGAAACTTCATCTCACATACTTTGGGCATGTTGTCAGGAGGCATCACTCCCTGGCAAAAGACATCATGCTAGGAAAGGTGGAGAGCCAGTGAAATAGAGGAAGACACTCAACAAGAAAGATTGATATAGTGACTATAACATTGACAATTTCTTTTGTTTATTATTATAAACAATGAATTTTAGTATATCAGATTGTGAGGATATGGCAGGATTCAGATCTATTGTTCAGACTGTAGTTGACCTGATAGCACCTAACAAGAATGAGTGACTGCTGAAGTCTGGGGAGAGAGAGAAACATTCAAATCTAGAAGACCACTTGTTAAGGCTCTCCATCTAGGAACAGGTCCATCCCATCAAACTAGTATGGAGCACAAGCTCCAGCAGGTGATCAACCCTTCTTCATAGGCATGGTCCTCAGGTAGAGACAGCTGTCAGCCAAACAAGACATGGCAACTGCACAAATGCACACGCAGGAGCACATACTTAGAGAGTGCCAGCATTACAAAAAGAGATAACAAGCCCCACAGACAAATTCATACTGGAGGAAAGAGAGTTAATAGGTTAACCAGAACAAGAACAAGACATAAAAAGAAGTGCAATTATAAATTCTTAGAAAGATAAGAAAGAATATTTAATTAATAAAACAGGAACAGCTGGTTGTAAAAAGCAAACAATTAGTGTTCTTGTAATGAAAGAGATAATTATTAAAATTTAGCAAGTAGATGGACTAATAGCAGATGGAACCCAGCCAAGCCAAGCTTGTTGCTGTTGAGATGATTCTGACTCATAGCAAAGTGATAGGACAGACTAGAACTGCCCCTGTAATGTTTACATTGAAAACACAAAAGGGTGTGGTCTTTACAGAAGCAGGTGGCCACATTGCTCTCCCACTGAACTGGTAGTGGTTTCAAACTATTAGCCTTTTGGTGAACAGCTAATCACTCAACCATGGAGCTATGAGAATTTCTAAGATTGAACACAACTGTGAGTGAATCAGATCAATTGTAATTATTGTTATAAAACAAAATGCCTCTGAATGACTGAAAAGCCAGTATGATTGATAAACATTCGTTCAAATTTTAAAAAAATGGAAAAGAAAAAAAGGAGTGAATTTGAGAATTGGAAGGTAAGATTTAGGAATTAAACTGATAAAGAATGATTAAAAGGAAAACTTTAAATTTTGGGAATAGATTTTAAGAAAGTTGCAGAGTTTAGGGGCACAGCTAGCAGAAAAGCAAGAATATTTGAAGAAATAATAACCAGATATTACCTAGCATTAAAAAAAGGTATATTTTTAGGTTCATAGGGTCTCTATGAGTCATCTACGACTCGACGACATTAAACAATGACAACATATTTTTAGGTTGACAAAGCCAGATATTAATAAAATAATTTTAATGTACCCCTCAGTCAGAGCAGACTCATAGCTGAGCCTCCAGTGTGTTTTCAGAGACACTTAATTGCATGGGGAGAAGATCACCTATTTTTGTCCCTTGGGACAGCTGAGAGATTTGAACTATGTGGCTTTGTGTTGGCAATGCAACTCCAATCCACTAAACCACCAGAGTTCCGTAAGATAATTTCTAAGTCCACATTTAATTGTCTCATTTAGAATATCAAGAATAAGGAGGGATTTTCCCCCCCTCTTGGAACAGAGTTGCTGACTTAGAACATACTATATCTCAGTGTCAGCAGCAATCAGCAAATAAGGGGTGGTCAGCAGGAAATTAGGAGACATATTGCACTGGGAAAAGCTGCAGTTAGGGGCCTCTCCAAATTATTGAGGAATAATGATGCCAGTTTGAGGATTAAGGTGCATCTTATTCAGACCCTGGTCTTTCTAATCACTTGTTGTGCATCTGAGAGCTGGACAATAAATAAGCATTACAGTAGAATTGATGCCTTTGAGTTGTGCTGGAGAAGAGTACTGAATATTCCATGGAAGGCCAAAAGAACAAATAGATATGTCTTGGAGAAGGGATGGTAAAGTTTTGTCTTTCATACTTTGGACATATAGCTAGGTGAAGCTATGCCTTGGAAAGGGACATTGTGCTTAGAAAGATGGTCAGCAAAGAAGAGGAAGACCCCCAATGAGACAGACTGACATGATGACTTCAGCAACGGGCTCTAGTGTGTCAGAGATGATAAGGATGGCATATGCTAGAGCAGGGTTCAGGTCAGATGTTCATAGGGTTGCTATGAATTGTACTTGACTTGAAGGCATTTAACAACCTATAACTCCTGTATTGATGCCCAGGTGGTATGAAGTTACACTCCTAGAGCACAGGCAGACAGTTTGATCCCACCAGCTACTCCCCAAGGAAGAAAGTGGACAGCTCCTCCCTTCATAGTCTACAGCCTTGGGAACGTGATGGAGGCTTGCTATGATGTGGAACAGATTAAAATATCTGCCACTATGGAAGGAATGGTTGATGACATTGCTAATAATTCCTGTCATTATAGTTGGAAAAATTCTTGTCAGTTAGCCTATCAATGGACTTGAGTTCCTGCTTTAAAGACTTCCTAATTATGTAACAACCAAGGAGTTCTAATGTGGTCCTACTCCATACTGACCTTCCCTTAGAGGAACACTGAATATTTGGTACCTCATTATGTCTGGTGAAGAAATTATTAGATGATGCCTGGCTATCAAAGAGGGTAGTGTCTAGGGTCATACAGACTTGTCAAAATAAGCAACTATCTAAAAGAGCTATTGACCAGTCCCTGCAGATGACAGTATGTTGGCCTAAGTGTGATCAAAGGATTTTAAAAATCAAAAGCTCCTGGTTATAGGTTTTTCATATGCTTTGAAGACTGTTCATTATACAACATGAGGGATCCTTGAGGACTCCATGCTGAGTGAAATATTTCAGTCACAAAAAGGACAAATACTGCATAGAACCAGTTACATAAAGCAAGTCTGACATTGGAGGTTGGGAGAATAGGATAAGACTCAATAGATAGTGAACCTTACATTGGAACAGATGAAGGAAAGAACTGCTTCAAAGGAATATATGATTAGGGATTATATGTACAACAGCAGCCCAGAATAAGAGGTACATCATTGCTGTACTGGAAGGAGGCGGTGGTAAGAAATTGTGGAACAATGAATGTTTAAAAAAACCAAAAGTGAATGGGAGGTGAGGGGAGGTAAGCAGAGGGGGTAAAATGTGCAATAATGAATGAGTGAAAACCTAACTTCTCTGTAAACATTTGTTAAAATAACAATTAAAATTTTATTAAAAAAAATAAAAGCTGTGATAAAAAAAGAGAGAAATGTATAGGAATCTAAAATCAGAGGCACTTGAAATAGGACTGTCTAAATATAGAGTTTTAATTGCAATTTGAAGTCTTGACATGAGTCTGGAATCCATGTTGGATTTTTAAAAGCTGCTTTTCCAGATGGCCTTCCCTCTACCAGCGGTGCTGAGTGGGCCATATATCCCAAGGACAATATTCCTTTTCTCTGAGGCCTGGCCTGTACAGCTTATCTAATCTAGTCCACAGGGTATTTGTCAGTAAGGACATCTAGAGGCTAGATGGGTCTTGAGATACAGAGTTATCTAAAGCTTTACAATGGACCTCCAGAAACAGACAGGATAGAGAAAGAGTAAGTTACCAGAAAAACTTGTCTTGTCAGCTATCCTGGGACCACCCAGGATAAACTGAATGGCATATACCTTTGATCAATCAAGTCATGATTATCTAGTGATGTTATAGCAGGTACCACAAGGGAATGGCTTTAACAAAAGTACATTTACTCTTACAATCTAGGAGGCTAGAAATCCAAATTCTGGGTGTCTGTTCTAAGAGAAAGCCCCTCTCTCTGTGTGTAGTTGTGGAGAGGAGTCCTTATTTCCTTCAGCATCTACAGGCCAAAAGTTACTTGAAAATCTTCATGTATCCTGGCCTGCTCTGCTGTCAAGGAGCATTCCAGCACAGAGGCCTAGTTACAAAAGCATGAACTCCACTCCTGGCAATTATATCTTGGTGTTATTGAGTCCCCCTCTTGACCCAGTTTCCTCCCTTTCAATCTCTAGTGAGATAAAAGGTGTTACAGGCCACACCCAAGAGAAACTCCCTTACTTCCGGTCAGGCCTGTATTGCATTCCACCATTATTCCTTTTGGAACTATTTGGTTTATCATGGGGGAGGAAGAGTGGGAATCACTGCATAGCTTCCACATTATATACATATGCTACAATTCATATGTATTCAGGGGGGACAAAGTTCAATCCACGAATCCACGACTTGGACCTGTGGAATTCTCCCCTGACGGTCTTTCAACTAGTTGTGAATTTCATAACTTTCAATTCCTGATGGAGTCAGTCTGTAACATGCACCTTACCTGGCTCTGACCGTCTTGATTCCTCTATTAAATGTCATTTATTTAAAACACACCAAAAAAGCCAAGGAAGAAATTCTAAATGCTAATAGAAAAATACCTTCATCAGCTTAACAATATTAGAATAAGAGAGCTCTTCTGGCCTAGTGGCAAGAAGCTGCACTGCAATTCTGAAGGCGCATGGTTTGAATCCACCAGATGTTCTACTGGAGGAGGGACAATCTCCTCCTGTGCCAGTCAGATCCTATTTGACGGTACACAACAAGAAAAGAAGGTGGGGGCAAAGTTAGAGTAAGGCAATTGGATTTATGATTTTATAAGCAGACACATTATCATTTAAATGTATGAAGCCCACCTGCTCCTCACTGACTACCTCGTTATCAGACAATTTACATTTATGTTGATAATGAAGAAACTTCTAACCCAGTATTTTGCTCATTATTCATGCTCATCTGGCAGTTATGAATGCCCAGCTCAAAGGCTCGAGTAACACTGACTGTGATGGTTAAAGTTACATCAATAATAATGTAACTTGTCCGTTATCTAGTGACATCATTCAGCTATTAAGTAATGATATAGTCATCTTACATTTTGTGATCCATCCTGGTCATACTCCAATTTTTCTTAATACTGATTTTCCCATAAGATTCTAATTTTTAAAACTCGAATTTGTCAATAAGAAATAGGGGAAGTGGTATTTTCAGACATAAAAACATTACCAATAAACTTACCCAACAGATCCTTTCTAAATCAAAACTAAACAAGAATTCTTAGATGTTGTGCTCTAGTTGTTTTGTTGTTAGATGCCCTTAAGTAGACTTCCAACTCATAGCCACCCAATGTAGGAAAGATTGAAACACCTGATGATTCTTGTAATCTTCACAATCTGATGTGCTCAAGGCTATTGTTCCAGTCATTATATTAAGTCATCTTGTTGAGGTGAGGATCTTCCTCTCTTTCCCTGACCATCCACCTCTACAAGCATGTTTTTCCTTTCAAAGAACTGACCAGTGCTGCCAGCAAGTCCAAAGTATGTGAGATACCCATCAACAAACGAATGGCTAGAGAAGCTGTGGTATATTCGCACAATGGAATACTATGCTGCATTAAAAAACAAGGAACTCATGCAATATTATTCAAAATGGTTGACTCTGGAGAACATTATGCTGAGTGAAATATCCCAGTCACAAAAGGACAAATATTACATGATGCCACTGTTGTAGAATGGGACTGTCCTTGGGGTTGGGGAGACACTGAGTAAGATGGGTTCAATAATGTATACTGCACTGAAACAGAGGAGGGAGAAAACCGTCTAAAAGAGAGATGTAACTGGGTATTTCTGTCATCACAGGAGACTAGAGCGAGGGCTGCATGGTGGGGGGAGGGTTTGTAAAACAATGAAAGAATCTTTTCTTTTACTTTTCCATAATTTTTGGACTCATGTACTTATAACTTGTTAGTCAAATTTGTGTCTTCTAGGTTGCAACACCCCCATGATACATCTTGAAGGATATGTACATGTACAGCCAAGCACAATCAATAAGAGTGCATCTGAATTCCAAAATCAATCTCCATAATAGTCTATGTGTTTCCTACTGCCAAAGGGGCCCTTTAGAGTAGTGAGAGAAGATCTTCACCCTGAAACCCACAGCGTCCCTTTTCAGCAGGAAGTAGCTAAGAGAATACACCGTCCCCTTTTCCTTATGACTCAGGGTGAAGTCTCTCTCAGGGAGGAGTGATAGGGAATGGCAAAGGATACACTGACAAAGAAGATTAATCAGAACTGGCTTTGACAAGCACTGTGGCATTTGGACAAGAACAAACTGGGAGGAGGGTAGAGAGAATAGTGCAACAATGAATGAGTGGAAGCCCAAAATCTCTGTAAATGTTTATGAAAATTAATAAAATATAATTATAGAAAAAAAAAACAAAGTATGTGAGATAGTCTCATGATCCTTCCTTTAAAGGAGCATTCTGACTGCACCTCTTCCAGATTTGTTTGTTCTTCTGGTTGTCCATGGGATACTGGGTATTCTTTGCCCATCCTCCCACAGAGCAGCTGGTGGATTAGAACCACATGACTTTGGGATTACACTGCAGCTTTTTACTAATAGACCAAGTTCCCTTGGAAATCAGTTATGAGTCTCTCCCCACGTGATGGCAATAAATTTTTGTTTTGATCAGATACAAACAAAAATAAGTTTCAAGGGAGCTCTGGTGGCCTAGTGGCAAGAAGCTGAACTGCAATCCCAGAGGTGGATTGTTTGAATCCACCAGATGTTCTGCTGGAGAAGGAGGGACAATCTCCTCCTGTGCCAGTCAGATCTGATTTGATGGTACATGCACAAAAAAGAATCTTTTTTAAAAAATTAAAAAAATTTTGTTTAAATCTCAGATATATTCAAAGTTTAAATGTCTTTAAGCAACAGCTAGTAACTTAGGGGAAATATAAAATATTTTTAAACTGAGATATTAAAAAATTCTCCAAAATCAAAACACTTAACATCATATATAAAAGAAAGTCAGCAGGCTAAGAAAAATATTTCAATACATGTAGATGAAAGATAGCCATGAGCTAAATATATAAATTTACTGAGCTGAGGAGCTCAAGACCATAGTCCTGAGTCAATTGGCATGACATAGCCCATAGTAACAATGTTGTACACACTACCTTGAGGAGTAGTGACTGGGATCTGTAGCACTTGTGGGTGGCCATCTAAGATACATCTATTGCTTTCATCCTGCCTGGAGCAAAGAAGAATGAAGAAAAGCAAAGATCATGGAAAACAATTAGCCCAAAGGATGTGAATTAGCCCAAAGGAACATGTGAATCTCAGCTTACATGACCCTGAGACCAGAAGAACTAGCTGGTGCTCAGCCACCATGACTGACTCTGGAAGGATCATAGTAGAAGGTCCTGGATAGAAGGGGAGAAAAATGTGGCAAACAAAAAAAATAGGCTTGCTGATCTGATAGAGACTTGTGGAACCCCTGAAACCATAGCCTTTGTTTATCACC
The DNA here is from genome assembly GCF_000299155.1 of Elephantulus edwardii. Lineage (NCBI taxonomy): Eukaryota > Metazoa > Chordata > Mammalia > Macroscelidea > Macroscelididae > Elephantulus > Elephantulus edwardii. Next base: position 16,305,034 of record NW_006399816.1, read on the forward strand.
CTTCAAGCCTAGAACTGACTTCATCTCTGTGACTCAACCTTCCAAGATAGGCTTACAAAGTTAATAATAGCACTGGAGAGATATGCACTCCCTAGAACAATTAGCCCTACTGGATTAATAGGGCAGCATTTGCTGAGGGGTAAATGTCAGCAGGGAGGAAGGGATAGGAAAGAAAGACACATAGAAATGTGAACACAGGACGTGGAAACAATGTGGTGACATCCTGGAGATTGTAATTAATGTTAATTTTCCTAGATTCATATTTGGTGAAAGAAAATTAGAAGTTCTCAAAATTGAAATAGAGGTTGTATCCCGCAATGACCAGAAAGAGGATCCTTATGTCAGTCTGAAGCACTGTCTCCTGAGGGCTCCACAAGTAGGTCCAGCTTCCAGGAATTCAATCAGTTTGTAGAGCAGTACAATGGCAATACCATATTCACCTCTTTTATGGGTTCTGATTGTGGAGAGAAAATCTGGTGTCCAGCTGTGTGGTGCCTGAACCAGTCCTATCAGAAGGTCCAACACATGTTATGAAGGATGTGTATTCTCATTTGCTACCAAGTAAAAGGAAACTCTTATTGGAAAGATCCAAATAATGAGGACTGTGAAGATTTTCCAGAAAAAAAAGTTGAAAGTAACTGCAGAGTCTACACTATTAAAATATTGAACACACCAAAAATGGATAGTATCTAAATATCTTCAAGCCAGGATTATGGAGATAATATTCTCTGAAGATTAAGAATTAATGATGACAATTAGATTTTAATAGCTTAGCCTTGCTCTAGAAACTGCATACATGCTTATAAAAGAAATAATAGGTAAAACAAAAAGAAAGGGAAAACATGAAGATCAGTATTTTAGGCATTAGATGAAATGTACTGGTTTTGACTATTTTGAATCATACCATCTACTAAATATGTTGCATTCATCATTAAAATGAATATTTCTGTATCTATCCTGAAGTACTACATTAGTGAAAGAAGAATACCCATACATGTATAAAGAAGACTTGTTTATATAGAGATTATAGAGACCTATTTGAATATTATTTGAATTTGCACATCAATCACTAAAGCCAAAGGTGAAAAAAATGGAAGAATTCTACTAACTTCTTTACTCTGAAATAGATCAAATATACAATCAAGATCCATTAATAATAACTGATGATTAGAATGCAAAAAGAATCAAAGAAGAAAAATTGGTGATAGAAATTAATCTAGAGATCACGACAGAATTTTGTACAAGTGACTTATTCACTGTAAATACTCTTTTTTGAAAAACATTAACAAGAGTCTCAGTGCTCCTGACCCAAACCATGGTATTTTCAATTGCCTCATGTTTTTATTGTTGTTGATTGCCTTCAAGTCGAGCACAACTCATAGTGACCCTATGAACAAAAGGCCTGAAGCCCCTCTACAACTATCAACATTTATCAAAATTGATAGAGTTTCTGGATGCCACTCCTGTTTCCAAACCTGTCATGTTGTTGTTGTTGTTATTATGTGCAGTTGAGTCGTTTGTGACTCATAGCAACCCTATGTACAACAGCCCTAAACCCTGCTCTATCCTGAGCCAACTGCACTGCCTCTGACACACCCATCCTGATTACCCCAGTCACTGAATCAATCCATCTCATAGAGGATCTTCCCCTCCTGCGCTGTCCCTCAACACTCCCAAGCATGATGTCCCTCTCCAAGGACCTGTCCCTCCTTGCAACATGCCCAAAGTATCTCAGAATCCTTGCCTCCAAGGAGTTGCTTGGTTTATTCCTCTCCTGGATGAATGTTTTCTTGGCAGTCCAGGGTACATTCAATACTCTTCTCCAGCACCACAGCTCAAAAGCATCAATTCTCCTTCTGTCCTCCCTACTAGTCATTGTTCAACTCTCTGATGCATAACAAGTGATTGCAAAGACCATGGCCTGTATCAGGCGTACCTTAGTCTCCAGAGAAACACCGTTGCTCTTGAGTACTTTAGAGAGGTCCCTAACAGCAGAATTTCCCATCACAATACGTTTTTTTATTTCCTGACTGCTGGTGCCAAAAGTGTTGACCGTGGAGCCAAGCAAACTGAAGCTGTGAACAATCTCAATCTCTTCACCATCCATCCTGATGCTACCAATTGGTCCAGTGGTGAGAATCTTTGTCTTCTGGACCTTGAGCCTCAGTCCATACTGAAGGCTGCAGTCCTTGACTCTCTGCAGCAAGTGCATGAGGTCCTCCTCAGTTTCAGCAAGCAGGGTTGTGTCATCTGCATAACGCAGATTGCTAATACATCTTCCACCAATCCTGATGCCACAATTCTCCTCATAGAGCCCAGCCTCCCAGATAATCTGCTCTGCATACATGTTGAAAAGGTATGGAGACAGGACACATCCCTGTAGTACACCCTTCCCAATTTTGAACCATGCAGTGTTACCCTGCTCTGTTCTGACTACTGCCTTTTGGTCCAAGTATAGGTTTCGCATTAGCACAATCAAATGTTCTGGGATTCCCATTCTTCTCAGCGTCAGCCACAGTTTGTTACTATCCACACAGTCAAACGCCTTTGCATAATCAATGAAACACAGATAGACATTCTTCTGGTATTCCCTGCTTTCAGCTAAGATCCATCTAACATCAGCTACAATATCCCTAGTACCACAACCCGTTCTAAACCTAGCCTGGACTTCCAGCAATTCTCTGCTGATATGCTGTTCCAGTCATTTTTTGGATAATCTTAAGTAGAATCTTGCTTGCATGTGAAATCAATGATATTGTTCTATAGTTTCCACACTCAGTTGGGTCACCCTTCCTTGGAATGGGAACAAATATAGATCTCTTCCAGTCAGTTGGCCAAGTGGTTGTTTTCCAGATTTCTTGGCACAACTTGGCGAGCACATCCAGGGCAGCATCTGTTAGCTGAAATACTTCAATTGGTATACCATCTATTCCTGAGGCCTTATTTTTTGCTATTTCCTTCAAAGCAGCTTGAACTTCTTCCTTCATCACCATAGGCTCTTGCTCATATGCTATTTCATTAAATTCTTCTATATCTATCAATTCCTTTTGATACAATGACTCAATATATTCCTTCCATCTTCTTTTAATACTTTCTAGATCATTTAATATTCTGCCTAAAGCATCCTTGATTATAATAACTCTAGGTTTGAATTTGTTCTTCAGTTCCTTGAGCTTAAGAAATGCTGAACAAGTTTGGCCCTTCTGATTTTCTGACTCTAACTCCTCACACACATTTCATTGTAATATTTTGCTTTGTCATTCCAAGCTGCCTTTTGGAATCTTCTGTTCAGCTCTTTAGTATCTTGAATTCTTCCTTGTGTGTTGGCTTCTCTACATTCCAGTGCAATCTTCAGAGTTTCTTCTGACATTCATTTTGGTCTTTTCTTCCTCTTCTCTGTTTGTAATGACCGTTTGCACTCTTCCTGGATGACACATTTCACATCCTCCCACAACTCATCTGGTCTTCACTCATTAGTGTTCAAGGCCTCAAACCTGTTCCTGAGATGATTCTGAAATTCAGGTGGGATGAAATCAAGGTCAAATTTTTGCTCCTGTGGATTTGGTTTAATTTTCCTCAGTTTCAGCTTGAACTTGCGTTATTTTATGTGCCATTGTGATGTGCAATTGTTGCCTGTGTTGCATAGTGACCTGATCTATAGCAACCCTAAACCTTTCCCTGTCCTGAGCCAGTCTCACTAATTCCTACACATCAACCACTATTGCCCCACAGTCACTGAATCAATCCATCTTGTCCTGGGTCTCCCTCTCCTTCACTGTCCATCTACCATTCCAAGCATGATGTGCTTCTCCAAGGACCGATCTTCTCCTGGCCACATGCCCAAAGTAAGTGAGGCCAAGCTTCAAAATCCTAGCCTCCAAGGAGAGACTTGATTTCATCCTCTCCAAGACAGACTAATGTGTTTTCTTGGCAGTCCATGGTATGTTCAAGACTCTTCTCCAGCACCACAACTCGAAGGCATCTATTCTTTTTCTGTCATCCTTACTCATTGTCCAGGTCTCTGAAGCATAGCAAGTAATTGAGAAGACCTTTGGATTTTTTTTTTCCTTTTCTTTACCCCCACCCCCAAGATCATTAAAAAAGAGGAAGCTCCACAAAGAAATGGATTGGCTGATACAGTGCCTGCAGCAATGGACTTAAATACAGCAGTGATTGAAAGGATGGTTCAGACTCAGGTAATTTTTTTTCTGTTATAAATTTTGTCACTATGAGTTGGAGCAAATTGGACAGCACCTGATGATAATCAGTGTAAGACATGAGACATTTTAGAAAGCAAAATATGATTGAGTTGTTGAATGGAACACCAATTTACTCTCTACACTCTCACCCAAATCACAAGGAAGTTTTTTTCTTAAAGACTCTATAGACTACCTTTAAAAAAAAAAGTAATAAATATAAAATACACTTACTTTTACTAATAATCAAGAAAATAATTTGAAAATAAAAAAATACATAATCAGCATCATCCAATGGGTAATAAAATATATAATTTAAAATTTATATAGTCAAATAAAAAGGAATTGTGAACTTACAGCAATGTTCACCTTCCAGGTAGCAATCAATCACAAACCATGTCTATGGTGTTGGGATTTATTATTCAATATGGCTTCCCTATCCATTAACTTACTTTGCATGCAGATGGACAGGGATATGCAAATAGGATGGGTTAAGACTATTCACAAAGGATTGACTAGCTTATCAATCCACAAGGGCATTGACTAGCCTCACCATTAAATTAAGTGGATCTAGCAGTGGAACAAGAAGAACCCTCCTACTAGAAAAGGGTAAGCAAGAGAATGCTACTCATCCTTTGGGACTGAAGATTCTTGTGCCTGCCATATTAAGGTCTATGAGAGCAAACAGCCATAATAACCAAAGCAGAAAACCAAAGAGCCAACATGAGATGGAGCTGACTGTGGAACTGCTAACCTCACCACAGAACCAGAACTAAGACCCTTTGCCCAAGTTTGTTGGACAACAGGAGGACTAGTGAGTGGGGTAAGGAGGAGCCATAATTGACAGGACTGAGAACTTTGTAACACTGGTCTAAAGCTGTGAGGCTCAATGAGGCACCTGCAAGCACATTTTGGAAGCTGTCCTGATTGTATTCTGCTACTAACCTGAATTATAACCTTCTTTTTTTTCCTATAATTATATTTTATTAATTTTCATAAACATTTACAGAGATTTTGGGTTTCCATTCATTCATTGTTGCACTATTCTCTCTACCCTCCTCCCAGTTTGTTCTTGTCCAAATGCCACAGTGCTTGTCAAAGCCAGTTCTGATTAATCTTCTTTGACAGTGTGTCCTTTGCCATTCCCTATCACTCCTCCCTGAGAGAGACTTCACCCTGAGTCATAAGGGAATGGGGATGGCGTATTCTCTTAGCTACTTCCTGCTGAAAAGGGACGCTGTGGGTTTCAGGGTGAAGATCTTCTCTCACTACTCTAAAGGGCCCCTTTGGCAGTAGGAAACACATAGACTATTATGGAGATTGATTTTGGAATTTAGATGCACTCTTATTGATTGTGCTTGGCCGTACATGTTCATATCCTTGAAGATGTATCATGGGGGTGTTGCAACCTAGAAGACACAAATTTGACTAACAAGTTATAAGTACATGAGTCAAGAATTATGGAAAAGTAAAAGAAAAAAACTCAACAGAGATACTGAAGAGTTAAATCACACAATAAACCAACTTGACCTCATAGATATCTATAGACTAATGCACCCCAAAAAAGCACAGTATACCTTCTTCTCCAAAGTGCATGGAACATTCTCTAGAATAGATCACATTCTAGGTCACAAGGCAAGCATCAGTAGATTAAAAAACGTAGAAATAATACAAACCATCTTTTCAGACCATAATGCCACAAAATTAGAAATTAATAATAGGATGATAAAGGAGAAAAAACCATACATTTGGAAGCTGAACAACACCTTGCTTGAACATGACTGGGTAGTAGAAGAAATAAAAAATGAAATTAAAAAGTTTCTTGAAACTAATGACAATGAATTATAACCTTCTGACTATCCCAATATGATTCTGTGTGGTCTGTGAGCTATTGCATCAGATTCTGGACCCAGTAAATCAGTAAAATTGGTATTGAGATAAGTAAAAAGAGGTATGTAAGTGTAGAGACATGTATAAACTTATGGAAATTGGTTTTGTTTTGTTGATGCTGTTGATGAGGACTGTTCCCTTTTGTGATGTTGGTAAAGGTCAGATACAGCCATCCCCACATGACCCTTGCTCTTCTTACAGCACTCATCCCTCCCAAAATCCTAGTTGTGGTGGCACAAAACTGAAGACAATCTGCATGTTCATCAATAATACAATGCACAGATATTAAGCAATTCACAGATAAGATACAATATGATAACAGTCAAAATAAGTCAATGCCAAAAAAATAAATTACAGAGAAAACACTTTATGAAAACAAACATGTGTGTTTTAAAGAAAATCCTACACTTACTCTCCTTTCATAACTCCAAGAATAGAAGGCAGTGACAGAGTAAACCTTTCAGGATAGATTCCTTCATGTTGTTTTCAAGTTCAAATCCTCACCACTGTGTTTCATGACAGCCATTGGCTGTTTGCCGATATGTGTTTCCCATTTGCATGATGTCACTCACTATGACTCAGTGGTCACTAACAATAGCATATGTTTTAATATGTAGAAATATGCAAACCAAACTCACCAGTGGTTACATATGAGATGAGAAGAGTCCAGGATTCAGAGTGGTGGTCAATTGGGTCTTCAGCTTTCATATTCTTAAATGAATTACAAATAATTAATTAACTATTTTTTTTTTTATAAAAAGCTACAAGTACAATGTACTCTAGAGAAAGAAAGTACAGGGAAAAAAATACTAAAAGGAAACATACAATGGCTGCTTTTGGGTGGTATGTTTATGGGTGACTTTGTTTTCAGCTTTTCCCCTCCTACTTTCTGTACTGCGCACATTTTCTGTGTTTTTATAATTAGCCATAAAAGTGAAAAAGAAAAGGCATTTTGGAAACCCACTCTCAATGTTGGTGTTTAAAGAAGCAAGCTTATCCTCCTTCTGCCTGAAAAGGAGGCTCTGACATTTAGAAACAATATAAAACACTCTGCTGCACCATCTAATCCTATTACTCCTCTGGACCTCTTGCAAACCAGGGGATGATCCTTTTGGCTCTTTAAAATAAATCTCTCAAGGTCACGAGGCTTGCCTGCAACAGAGGGGATATGAAACTCCCAGGCGGGTGCCCCTCCCCTGCACCATCTGGCACCTCCAAATTTCATCAAAGACTTACTGCATGAGCTAGTTGAAAAGCCAAATGTTTAAATTCATCTTCTTAGTTAAGGCAATATAACTCCTTCTTATGATTGCACCACTAACAAGCCTCTGTCTCCTTTCTGGACCTCATTTTCCTCTTCTAAAATGAGAGAGTTTCATTGTCTCAGTTCTTCTGGCCTTTCCAGGATCCTAAGACAGTTCTCACGGTATAGTGTGATAATGCTACCAACTGAAAGGTCAGCACTTTAAATCCATCAGCTGCTCCAAGGGAGAAAGATGGGCAGTCTCCTTCAGTAAAGATTTACAGTCTTAGATGAAGGGTTGCTGTGAATTAGCATCCGTTCAACAGCAGTTGGCTTGTGTTTGGAGCACAGCCTGTGGGCCCCTGTTCTCTTTCCTACCTTCTGCTTCTCTCAGCTCCACTGTGATCAAGGAGACTGATTCCAAACCTGATTCTGCCACAAAGTCATTTGCTAGATGTTGATGATCATGCCAAGACCTGCCTGGGGGTCCCAGTTTTGACATCTGTACAGGGAGGGTTGGCACAAGGCCAACAGATTTCACATCCTGGGTGTTGCAATCCTGCAGTCCTGGGAAGGTTTGGTGGGTCTAGGAATGTAGCTTACAATATGTCTATTTTGTGTATTAGGGTTCTGGATAATATTTCTTTTGAATCAGAGATGTGTTGCTAGAAACCTGCTTGAAAAATTACTGGTCCAGGAGATTATTTTTCCAGGAGCCCTTTTTCTTTCTCCATGAACCATAGAACCCTGGGTTTTAGGATAAATATATGGAGAAGTTCCAGGCTCCCCTCCAAGGTGCAGGGGTATTGGGAGCAAAATTAAGAGATCCTCACTAAAAAACTCACTGCAAAAACAAAAACATGCCGTCAAGTCAGAACTGATGTGTAGCTGATCCTCCAGCAGGTTTTCAGGGGCTGTAAATTGTATGGGAGTGGAGAGTGAATTCAAATTGCCTGTCTCTGAGTTGACCATGCAACTCTTGACCCACTTGGCCACCAGAAGAAGATAGGAGATAGTATTAAGATTTTAAATACTTCTATCAACTTGGACTCCACTTCTCCACACTCTCTCCTCCCTAATCACCTTGACAATCCAGGGCAAGTGGACACTAAGCACGGACTTCTCCATCTCCACACCCACCATCCTACCTCTGTCCTCAGCTTCTCTGCATCTGGAGGCAGGAGTTCCACCAACAGGACTGCCATTTGAGAACATGGAAATGAGATTCTGAGAGGGAGAACCCCAAGTCCCTCACACAATCCCAGTTTGCATGCTGAATTTGCATGTATTCCTGGCAGATGTGATGTAGACAAATGTTCTGACTTTGCAGGGCTGCATAACCAGAGCTCTGGGAAACCTGAGGAGGGGTTTGTGGGTGCATAAGGATGGAGATGGAGAGCAACAGGTTTGGGATTTCTGGGTGACTTGGTCCATCTAGGAGAGAGACAACAGATCATTGGTGATGGAAGTGGATCAGGGCAGAAGGGGTAGAATAATCCATGAGGTTAGGGACAGGATTCAGGTTAAATCTGCCTGAGGTTGCTTTCTGAGGGCCATGAGGCTGAGGCTAGAGGCCTGGAAGGTCCAGGCTAGGATCTTAATAATGATGAAATGGGACCTAGCTGGGATGGCAAGAAGAGAATCAGAAGGAGTCCATAAAGGACTGCGAGGCTGGAATTTGTGCCTACGAATTACCCTGTGAATAACCACTGTGTTTCATTCAAAGGGTGAGCAGGAGCTGTGATACTGAGCAAAAGAGCTGAGTTACTCCCTAAGCTCCATTTCTAGCCTAGTTTCAGCCAACGGGGGCAGCAGGACATTGGTCAAGTTCCACTGGTGACTTGTTCAATTAAAATGGGTGGAAAGAGTTGTTTGGACTAAAATAGGAACCTAAATATATAAAAAGACCTTCTTTTTTAGCCACAAAACTTTTTTTACATCCTTATTGAGATTGTTCACAGCTTCAGTTTGCTCGGCTCCACAGTCAACATTCTTGGCACCAGCAGCCAGGAAATAAAAAAATGTATTGTTGCGATGGGAAAGTCTGCTGTTAGGGACCTCTCTAAAGTACTCAAGAACAATGGTGTCTCTCTGGAGGCTAAAGTCTACCTGATAAAGGCCATGGTTTTTGCAACCACATGTTATGCATCAGAGAGTTGGACAATGACTAGGGAGGATAGAAGGAGAATTGATGCCTTTGAGCTGTGGTGCTGGAGAAGAGTATTGAATGTACCATGGACTGCCAAGAAAACAAACAAATTCATCCTAGAGAGGGTTAAACCAGGCTACTCTTTGGAGGCAAGGATTCTGGGGCTTCATCTGACACACTTTGGACATGTTGTAAGGAGAGACAGGTCTTTAGAGAGGGACATCATGCTGGGTAGAGTGGAGGGACAGCACAGGAGGGGAAGACCCTCTATGAGGTGGATTGATTCAGTGACTGGGGTAATCGGAATGGGTATGTCAGAGGCAGTGCGATTGGCACAGGATAGAGCGGGGTTTAGGGCTGTTGTACATAGGGTTGCTATGAGTCGTAAACGACTCGACGGCACATAAAAACAACAACATAGATATCTATAAAATTCCATATCTAAAAAAGAAATTCCATTTCTAAAATGGACAAAATGGTCTCTTTCACCTTACGTGAAAATGACTACTGAACTGGATCCATGTGGGAGTCCCTGTTTCAATTCCTGGTCAGTCACTGCCCTTCTGTCAGTAGAGGCTTATGTATTCCCGAGTTGTTGAAAGGTTTGGGCAGGACGTCCAGACTTCTGTGGACTAGGAAGAAAGATCTGGTGTCTATTTCCAGGTATCAGCCAATGAAAACTCTAGGAATCATAATGATTTGATTCACATCCAGTCGTGGGGAAGATGTAGACTGAAGTTAACAGGTTCCTTCAGTTGTGCAGTAAGGCTGATTTAATGGCGACTAATAACGTCAAAGAAGCAGTTTCTGGGATGTATTATAGCCCTGACCTCTGAGTTGCTATGGAAATGCCCTTGACTCTTCTTGTCAATAGCCTCTGCTGGAGACTCAGAGTAAAGGGAGATCTGGTGGCATAGTTTGTAGGGAGTTGTGCTGCTAACCCAAAAGTGGCATCTCTTTGGTGGTTTGAACCCAGTAGAGGCTCGGAGGAAGAAAGATGTACTCAGAAAACCTGCTGATAGTTATGAATAAATTCCAACTTGATGGCAATGATGGAGAGAGAGAGTTTAGATGATTATAGTTTCTAGCTCTAGTCCAGTCTACTGTAGAATTCTAGCTAGTAAACATTGGTGGAAAGATGGTAGTAACGTGGCCTGCAGTGACAGGCCTGAGAATGCCTGCACTAGGGCATTAGAGGATACGGTTCTTAAAGAGCTGGAAACTCTGGAGCCAGCTTGCTTTGGTGTGAGACCTAGATCTGCACTTACCAGCATTTCCTGGATGTTGTTAAATTACTCAAACCTTGTCCATCAAAGTTTAATAATGTTACATATGTCACAGTGCTGTTGAAAGGGTTAAATGTGCTAACTGGTGTCAAGAGCTTAGAACAACGCTTGGCACATAGGAAGCCCCCAATAATTAATTTCCTTTTTATTCTAGAACTACACTGTATTACTCAGTACAGTCAGCCTCATGGTTGGGTAAGAATCTCTTACCCAGGCAGGCCAAGCTTAGGAACACCATTCACCAGCCATCCTTGACTTTTCCTGTAGTTCATGTGACCTGTGACTAAGAGATACTGTGACTGTAATGTCTGCATAACTCAGTGGTTTTTTAATGTTTTTCAAACAGCTAGTCTTAAGTCATAGGTAATTAAATTAACTGAGGGAGCTGTGAGTAGTGACAGATTTTTAAACGAAAAATGAAAAAGAAAAAGTAAGATAGAAAATAGTAGAGGATGTTGTTGTTATTATGTGTAATCAAGTTGAAACCAACTTGTGGTGATAAATCCCTTGAGAGGAGATTGCCCATCCTTCTCCCACAGACCAGCTGGTGGATTCAAATATCTTTACCACTAGGCCACCAGAGTTCTGTAGGGTATTAAGTACTATTTATTGAAACTTCTGTTTGTGTGCTTGAATGTGTACTGAGCTGTGATGTTATGTGTATTTGTTACTGAGGGTACAATAAAAAAAATTGAAAGTAAAGACTTTCAAAATGTCCTTCTGAGGAGGCCCTTGGGTGGCTTGGCTGTTAAACAGTTGTTTGAGGTTCAAGTCCAACCCAAGGCTTCTTGTTATTGTTGTTAGTGCAATTAAGTCAGCTCTGACTTGTAATGATCTTATGAACAACAAATCCCAACCCTTCAATCTTGCCCCATCCTCAGTCTCTATGGTGCTCGAGTCCCTAGCTGTAAGTGCTCAGTCGATCCATCTTGTTGAAGGTCTTCCTCTCTTTTGCTCATCCTCCAATTTTCCAAGAAAGATGTCTTTCTTAGGACATCTGCTTCCCTTTCTGAAAACATGCCCAAATTATGTGAGCTGAAGACTTCATTTAGGAGCACTCTGAATTTCAAGACTCTGAATTTCTTCTTCCAAGACAGATTGCTTGTTTTGACATCCCATGGTCTGTTTCCGAATCTTCACCAACACTATAATTGAAAGGTATTAATGTCTCTGTTTGGTGGCTTACATGTTCCTGTGATGCTGGAAGCTTTATCATCAGGAACTCGATGGCAGAAGAGATTCAGTGCAACTTCCAGACTAAGACAAACTAGGAAGTAGTCCTGGCCATCCAGTTCTGAAATAATGGGTTTTTGAAAACCCTATGAATATCAGTGGAGGCACTCTGGCCCCCCCGTTTCCCCATAAAATTATCCTAAGGGCCCCTGAGCTAGAACTACTGCCTTAGGGAAGCAAATTTGATTGGATGCACAGACAGAACTTAATGAGCCCTGGAAATTTGTCAATCTCCCAGCAAAGCTATAGCAGTGGCCTACACTGGGGACTGCAGTCAGGAATCAGGGAGGAGGGAAGAGACTCAAATTGGAAGTTGTTATTTACAGTGCCTAATACTTGAATAAAGTAATTAAAATTTGATAAGGTAGAAATGATGGGGCAACCTATGCTTTTATAACACACACACACACACACACACACACACACCCCACCTGTCATTTGAGCACCAGGCAAGGACTTTACTCAGGTGTTCAGGTGTCTTCACACCTTTCACAATGTTTTCCAGGATATCCATCCCCTGGAGTTGCTTTGTAGTTCCAGAAGCCTCTTTTAAACAAACAAACCTAGACATACTCATTTCAAACTTAACAGTGGCTGACTTTCCTGGTCCCTTTACTCCCTCTCTTTTCAGATGTCAGCTGCTACCCTGGTTACCAAGTAACTGCCTCTGACATCTTTGACCCTGTACAGACTCCCTCACTCCTCACATCCAGGAAGGAAGACTGGCCTCAGACTCCCTCACACCTCACATCCAGGAAGAAAGACTGGCCTCCTATCTTATATACAATCCCAACAGAGGAGATTTAGACTCTCCAAAGATCTGAAATAGTTGCCACATCCGTGGGCAAGTGCTGCTAGCATTGGGAAGGAAGGTTTGAGAGACCAGCTGAAGAGGTATCCTGAGAAAAGAGATGGGGAAAAAATGTTGGAAGTATTGTTGATCACATTGGACCAGGGCTATATGTATGGAGATGGGTGGAAGGCACAGTTGCTTTCTAGTTCTTGAGACTTCTGCTCTAATCTCACTTATATTTGGTGCCCTAGAATATGGTGCCTCTATAAATACAGGCAGGGTTATGCTATTATTCTGTCAATGAGAAAAAGAAAAACAATATAGATGCTGTCAGTGAACCTAATGACTCACGGTCACCCTACGAACAACAGATTGAAACCTTTCCCTACCTTAAATCTGAGTTAAGTCCTTAGCTGGTGCTTAAATTATTCCTCTGTATATGTTTGTGTGGTGTGTGAAAGCACAGGTTGCCTCATCATTTCTTACTTATCCAATTCTTGAATTGTTTCCAACTCTTTGCTAATGTAAATTATGCTGCAATAAAATGGGCAGTCTCCTCCCGTGTGATTACTGCCTCTGAAAACCCACTGGAGGGTCAGCAATAGGTCAGTCCCTCCCTACTTGATGGCACACAACAAAAACTAATAATAGTATAAGCGTACTTGTATTATTTTCTGTTACAGATCTTATTTCTTTGAGTAGTAATGGCATTGCTGGATCAAATGGTCAATCCCACTTCCTGAGAGAGTCTTCCTCTCTTTCACAGACCTTGTACTTTTCCAAGTATGACGTCTTTTTCCAAGGACTGGTGCCTCCTGACAACATGGCTCCAAAGTATATGAGAAAATTTCACCACCTTTGCCTCTAAGGAGCACCTTGGTTGTGCTTCTTCCTAAACAGTGTTGTTTGGTTTTTTTGGCAGTTCCTGGGTTATTCAGTCCTGTTAGTCAGCCCCACAAGCCTGGTCATGCACAAGTGAAAAGGAGAGGGACACAATTTCAGCCCAGGAAGGATATATTGAAACCCAGTTGTCAAGAAGTCTTATTTTACTTCAAAAGGGGTTAATCATACTGGGGGCTTTAATTCATCCCATAACACCTGTACTGACTACAAATTTGCCTCAAATTGACTACATGCTATGATCACAGTCAGAGACTGTGGACAGATGGTCTTAGCTCTTTAAGCATCATCTTCACCTGCATCAAGACGTGTGAAGACAAAAGAACAGGTGGAGAGTTCCTAGCACAAAGCCTAAAACAGTAAAAAAAAGGTATGTAACAGCTTGATCAATGTTCACAAGCATCTTTATAATGGTATTGCATTTTGTGATTTATATGAAACTCCTGAAAAACAACACAGAGTCAAAGCTATCCATAAATCCAACTATGCTTAAAAAGAATGAATTATACAAATATTGCAAGATCTCTTTTTCTACTTTCCAGATTGGATTGCTGTTGTGCTAACAAAGTTGATATGCTTTTCTCTTTTTTACTCCAAGTCTACATCCATCTATTATACTTTCTCCCTTCATATACACATGCTTTTTTTTAATTTTTAAAAATTTATTAATTTTAATGAAAGTTTACAGAGACTTTGGATTTCCATTCATTCACTGTTGCACTTTTCTCCCTGCCCAACCTTCCCCTGTACACATGCTTTTAAAAAAATGTATAAGTTGACTATATGTGTGTGTGTGTGTGCGCATGTGAGTGTGTGTTGTTGTTGTTGGTAGGTGACATCAAGTATGACCATGATGTTTATTTTTCAAATGGTTTTCTTAGTCATTGACGTTTACTTTGCCATGTGGATGGTGGGGATATGTTAATAAGGTGTGTTAGCCTATCCACAAGAGAACTGGCTAGTTTCACCATTAAATTGAGCAGATCCAGCAACAGAAAGAAAGCCAGCAAAGAAGAAGCAAGAGGATGTGGGCCCAGAATTTTTCATGCCAGCTAGACCTATGGCAGCAGCAATCATGGCTGAAGAAGAGAAACCAAGATCCAAAATGAGATGGAGCTGATGTTGGGACCACTACCCCCTACCTCACAATCAGAGCTTACCTAAGAGCCTTTGCCAAAGTTTGCTGCCCTTGACAATTGAGAGTGGGGAAGAGTCATAATTACATACTTAGCAGGCCTCAATGCTTTGTAATGCTGACTAAAGCCTTGAGGCCCAAAGCTGAGGTACCTTTGAGCACATTTTAGAAGCTGTCTTGAATGGTGATGGTATTCTGCTACTAACTTGAATTATATAGTCTTTTGACTTCCCTAATACAGTTTTGTGTGGTCTGTGAGCTAATGTATCAGATTTTGGACCCACTAGAGTAGTAAAATTGATTATGGGATGAGGTTAGGAGCATGGGAGATATGTCTGACCTCATGGGAATTGATTTTGTGTTGTTGATGGGGACAGTTCCCCTTTGTGAAGGTGGTAAAGGTCAGATATAGCCATCACCATGTGGCCCTTGCGTTTTTGACAATGACACATAGTGACCCTATGATCAATGGACTTCAATCCTTTCCTATTCTGTGCCCTCATTATCATCTCTGACATAATGGAGCCCACTGATGTAGTCACTGTGTCAATCCATCTCGTTGAGGGTCTTTCTCTATATTGCTGATACTTCACCTTTCCAAGCATGGTATCAATTTCCAGAGAATGGACCCTCTTAGCAACATGCCCACTATATGTGTGATGAAACTTCAACATCCTTGCCTTCAAGAAGCATTCTGGTTGTAATTCCTGCAAAACATTTGTTCTTTTGACAGTCCACGGGATATTCAGTACTATTCTCCTACACCACGACCCAAAGGCATCAGTTCATCTTGTGCCATCTTTATTAATTATTTAGCTCCCAAATACATAGCGAGTAATTTAAAAGACCATGGCCTGAATATGTGCACCTTAGTCTTTAAACTGATATCATTGCTCCTTAGAGCAATGTACTTTGTATAGGTTCTTGACAGCAGAATTTCCCATTACAATTCATCCTTTGACTTTTTTGACTGGTGGTACCAATGGTGTTGAGTGTAGATTGAAGTAAAAGGAAATTATTGTCAATTTCAATTTTTTCTCTATCATGCTGTGGCCTATTGGCCCAGGAGTGAGGCTTTTGTCTTCTTAATATCAAGATGTAATCCATATTGAAGGCTGTAGTCTTTAAATTCCAGCAAGCACTTCAAGTTATACTCATTCTCGGCAAGAAAAGTTGTATCTGCACAACACAAGTTGTTGATAAGTCGTCCTCCAATCCTGACGCCACACTCTTCCTTATGAAGTTCTACTTTTCAAATTATTTGTTCAGCATGCAAATTAAATAGGTATGGAGAAAGGATACAGTCCTGATCCCCACCTTTCTTTATTTTAAACCATCCAATATTCCTTAATCCTCTGTGCCTACCTTATGCCACTCAGTATAATTTCTTCAGATTCATTCATGTTGTGTATGTCACAATTTTTTATACATAACAAGGCAGTTATTTGGCAGAAATCTAAAGCATCGGATCATAAGATGGCTCTTATGTCAGTTCTGGGTTCTGCCGTGATGGGCAACATGGAATCCTTTCAGGACCACTCTGAAGACTCTCAGGTATGCCCCAAAAGGGTTCTTGAGTAATTCTGATTTTTTAAATGAAGCTTTAAGATATTTCTATTTAGGGGAGGTTTGAGATGCATCTCTCTTAGAGTTAGGGATTTTGAACATTTCTTCATGTGTTTGTTTGTTCGCCATCTGAATGTCTTCTTTGGTGAAGAGTGAAGTCTTTTTATATCCTGTGCCCATTTTGGAATTGGGTTGTTTTACTTTTATCTTGTTGAGGTGTGAGAAACTGTCTTGACTAAGGGATTGTATCCTGTTGCCAACCTGAATTTTAGCCTGTTAACTTCCCTAAAAAAAACAACTCCATAACTGTGAATATGATTCTCTAAAGTCTGTGTAGTCATTGCAATGAATTTTGGACCCAATAGAGTAGTAAGATTGGTACTGGAATTAGTAGAAGTAGGTTCAAGAGAATAAGAGACTATATTTGATTCTTTATAAGAATCAGTTTTGTACTGTGGGTGTTGTTGAGGGTGTCATTTCCTTTATGTAGAGTCAGTAGAAGTCAGACTTGGTCATCCTCATGCTTCCTACATTCATTTTACAGTTCTCAATTCCATTCAATTCACTGTATTTAACTTGCTTTTATCACTTGTGCCATGAACATCTTTGCTTGTTGGTATTTATAGATCCTTCACCTTCTTTTTGTCTACTACATAGCTAACTGGGTGCTATAAACTGGTTTATACAGTCTCTTACTGATGAACACTTGTATTGTTTTCCAGTTTTACTGTTAGCATTAAGGGCTATAGAGCAGTGTACACCTTAGCTAGGTATCCTTGTGCGTGTGTGTGAGTTTTTCTGTAGACTAGATCGGAAACACATATTTCAGAGGTTTGGTAAAGTGCACCAGCAATGTATGATGTGTTCATTTTATACTGTTAACCTGTTTTTTACAATTTGTCCTCCAATCTTAGAGGCATGTTTTAAGTTGTATTTCTCTGACTAATATAAGGTCACACAATACTTGTTTGAGATTTCTTTGTTGTTGTTGATTTTCACCC
>NW_006399816.1:16323300-16324903 GCF_000299155.1 Elephantulus edwardii
GATAATCTGCTCTGCATACAGGTTGAAAAGGTATGGAGATAGGACACATCCCTGGTGTACACCCTTCCCAATTTTGAACCATGCAGTATTTCCCTGCTCTGTTCTGACGACTGCCTCTTGGTCTTGGTTTAATTCTCTCCAAGACAAATCCTGTAAGTATCCATTTTATTTTCTGTAAATTGTTTTTTGAAACCTCAATTCATTCTTCATATTGGGTTTTTCAGATCTTTTCTTATTAGCTTATAGATTACTCTGTGTATAATAAGCACATTTACCCTTTATCTCCTGCAAATGTTGCAAACATTTTTCTCCACTCTTATTTGCCTTCTGATTTTTTTGGTAACATTTACTATTTAGAAATTTTAAACATTTTGTGTCATCAGAGGTGTTCACTCTTCCTTTATGACTTCTAGACTTTCCGGCTTGTTTAGAAAGCCTTTCTTCTCTGGCTGTCCCGCTTTTCTTGTTGTGTTCTCCTTCTATTCCCCAGAGAAAGCTCACAATGAATGTCCTCATTGAGCCCTGCTCTACTCTCACACTAGCACCTTGGGCTCCTTATCTATCAACACCATGTAATAATGTCTGGTGCTTGGAAGTATTACATTATGTTACAGAGAGAGGAAAGAGTGGAGGAGGCAAGATAGTGGGACAGAGCAATAGAATAAGTGGGGTGGGAGTTAGTGGACCTTGTTGGTGGAGAAAATAAAGAGGAGGGGTGAGAGGCACTCCATGACCTTGAGCTGAGTGTTTTAAAGTCAACTAAAAGTCAAGCTAGCAGATACTCTGAGTAAGATTTTTAAAGGCAGCACCATCTTGGAGAGGAATTCTATTTCATTCTTTTAGCAACTCTTTTCTTCTTTACAAGAGCTGTTCTGTGGCTGGTTCCCATACCTGAGAGGTAACATAAAAACTTCCTGCCAGACCCAAAATAAAAGAAAAAGAAATTGGAAAATAAGACTTCAGCTCAAAAATATGTCTCCTCCTGAGTGAATATTAATATATATTCCATGTGCCACAGAGGAGATAATTATTTTATTAATAAGGAAACTAAGAACACAGGCATATCTCATCTTGTTGTCTTTGGCTTTATTGCACTTGAGAGATAGCGCCTTTTTCTTTTTTAAAAACTGAAAGTCCATAGCAAGCCAGCATTGAACAGGTCTTTCAATGTCATTTCTGCAACAGCACATGCCCACTTTCTGTCTCTGTGACATGTGTTTTTGTAATTCTCACACTATTTCAAACCTTTCCGTGACGTACATTTACTGCAGTGCAGTATAGTATAAACATAACTTTCAAATGCAGTGGGAAACAAAAACATGTTTGTGTGAGCTGCTTTATTGTGATAGTCACTTTATTACCATCCTCTGGAACCAAACCCACAGTATCTTCAGGGTATGTAGATTCGATCTTTAAAGTCAGTCTGAGTTCCTTGCGTCTCTACAGTTCCTCAAACATAGACAACCCACACAGCCACAAACAGAGAATATTTATCCTGTGCAGACTTTGTTGTTGTTGTTGTTGTTGTTATGTGCCATCGAGTCATTTCTGACTCATAGCGACCCTATGCACAACAGCCCTAAACCCTGCTCTATCCTGTGCC
>NW_006399816.1:16326138-16328221 GCF_000299155.1 Elephantulus edwardii
ACAACCCTGCTTGCTGAAACTGAGGAGGACTTCATGCACTTGCTGCAGAGGGTCAAAGTGCAGGCTTTAGAAAGCAAAATAGTAGATTCTGGCTGTGGTGATCCTCCATTGAAGGTCCAAGGCTATAAATCATATTTCTCCCTCTGATTAGCAGGTTGATTTGAACTGCCAAACGTTTGGTTCACAATTCAGCACTTAACCTTCTATGTTGTTCTTGTTGTGTGCCATCTAGTAGGAATGAACTCATAGTTGACCCTCCAGCAGGAATGTCAGAGGCAGTAAATCACACAAGAGGAGATTGCCCATCCTCCTGCAGAAAAGCAGAGCTTACCACTAGAGCTCCTACTAATTTACGTTGTCCTTGTGTTCCATAGAGTTGGAACGCACCCTTAGCTGACCCTCTGGTGGAATTTCAGAGGCAGCTAATCACACGGGAGGAGATTTCCCATCCTTCTCCTGCAGAGCAGCTGGTGGCCTTAAACCATGTGTCTTTGGGATTGCAGCGCAGCTTCTTGCTACTAGGCCACCAGAGCTCCTATACCACTGGGTAAAACAGTCCTGGAGGTAAATAAGATGTAACTTGGGTTGTTGGGAGTCATACTGCTATCAGCCAAGTGCAGGCGATTAAAATCTGTCAGTTGGTAGTGCAACAATGAATGAATGGAAACCCAAAATCTCTGTAAATGTTTATGAAAATTAATAAAATATAGAAGAAAAAAAAATCTGTCAGTTGGTCAGAGAGAGAAAGATGGACAGTCTCCATGTGTGTGATTTACAGAATTTGAAAACCTGCTGGAGGATCATCTATAAATTGGTTCCAACTCCACGGTACTGAGTGAGTCAATGGTGCCTCACTGAGAAGCCATTGGAGTCACAGACACCATTCACCCTTAGATGTCCTTTTGAACTTTGAGCTTTGAAGAAACAGATCTCCTCA
This sequence comes from Elephantulus edwardii, assembly GCF_000299155.1. NCBI lineage: Eukaryota > Metazoa > Chordata > Mammalia > Macroscelidea > Macroscelididae > Elephantulus > Elephantulus edwardii. Next base: position 16,327,076 of record NW_006399816.1, read on the forward strand.
AGTCATGTTTTAATCAAACAATAGCCTTTGGCCCTGGGGCTTTTTGAAGAATGACCTTTGTGCAGCTGATTTCCAGAAACAGGAAGCTCTGGGTCAGACTGGAAGCTGTGTTTTAGGGTAAACTGTTACATAAACACTTTTAATTGGCCTTTTTCCATGGCATGCTAAGATGGAATATATTGTTCTTGTTAGGTACTAAGGACCCTGTGAATAACAGGTCTGAAGTCTGTCTTATCCTGTGCTATCCTCATTATAAGCTTATTGCTGCTTCACTGTGTCAATCCATCTGCTTGAAGTCTTCTCTTTTACTGATCTTCCACCTTTCAAAGCATGATGTCCCTCTCCAAGGAATAGCCTCTTCTAGAGACAAGCTCAAAGTATTTAAGATGAAGCTTTATCGTCTTTGCCTCCAATGAGCACTCTAGCTGCACCTTTTCCAAGACATATCTGTTTGTTCTTTTGGCAGTCCATGGGATATTGATATTCAGTACTTTTCTCCAAAACCACAGTTCAAAGAAATTGATTTTTTTAATTGACATTTTAATGAAAGTTTATAGAGACTTTGGATTTCCATTCATTCATTGTTGCACATTTTCCTCCCTGCCCACCCCTTCCCCCAGTTGGTTTTTCTCTTTGAAAAATAAAAAAAAAAATTCTTTCATTATTTTAATCCACCCCCCGCCCAGTCCACTCCACCATGCAACCCTCATTCTGGACTCTTGTCGTGAAAATAATACCTAATCATATATTCCTTTCAAACTGTTCTCTCCTTCATCTCTTTCAATGCAGTATACATTTTTTATCACCTCTTTTCTTAGTTTCCCCCCAACCCTGATGTCAGTCCTGCTTTAAAACAGTGACACTATGCAGCATTTGTCCCTTTGTGACCGAGATATTTCACTCAGCATAATGTCCTCCAGGGTCACGCATTTTGTATAATATTTCATGAGTTCTTTGTTTTTCAATGCCGTGTAGTATTCCATTGTGTACCAGAGCTTCTTTATCTATTTATCCCATGTTGATGGGCACTTGGATTGTTTCCAGTTTTTTGCAATTGTGAACAAAGCTGTAATAAACATGGGTATGCATATATCTGCTTGGGTGGCAGTTCTGATTTCTTCAGGATATATTCTCAGTAGTGGAATT
>NW_006399816.1:16330477-16347635 GCF_000299155.1 Elephantulus edwardii
ATGGATTGATTCGGTGACTGGGGTAATCGGGATGGGTGTGTCAGGGGCAGTGCGGTTGGCACAGGATAGAGCAGGGTTTAGGGCTGTTGTGCATAGGGTCACTATGAGTCGCAAATGACTCGATGGCACATAACAACAACAACAACAAAGGCACACCTTAGTCTTCAATCTGGCATCATTGCTCCTGTGTAATTTGGAGAGGTCCCTAACTTTCCCAGTAGTATGCATCTTCTGATTTTCTGACTCTGGTACCGTGGGTGTTTATTGTGAAGTCTTTAAAGGGTCTCTCATCTTCAGAATATTTTTTGGTCCCTATGAACTTTGAGAAATGACGATAGTTCTAGAAAGGCTCCAGGTCATTTGTTCATAGGGTCGCTATAAATCATACTTGACTCAATGGCAATCAACACCACCACCAGTAAAAATGCTAGCCTCATCTGCAAGCATATAGTCAATAAACATCAATAAATTTCAATTAGTGATTTAACATAAATTTATTTTAACATTAGAGTACTGTCTAATGACCCCAGCTGCAGCATCCATTGGCCCTGCCTCAGGCCCTCCACTCTCAGGTGAAGACAGCGTACTCTACTTCTGCCCCTACTACTCCCACCATTCCCCACCAACTCTGACCACACTTCACGGCTCCATTTTCTAGATTCTGCTAACTGCCTTTGCTGCTCATTTCTTTAGGTTTCTATCTCCTGCACAGCTCTGCAACAACAATAACACACACACACACACACACTCCAAGAAAAGAGGATCGAATCCTTTTGGAACTCTTTCATTGGCTGTGGGCCACTCTGCAGTCAACTATTGTTTCCAGATTTGTTGTCAGGCTCTGCTGCATGGTGGCAGAGAATGGCAGCCATCGCTCCTCAAAAGGAACTCCAAAGGAACAATAAACCCCAAAAGAGTTAAATCAGCTTCTCTCCTATACTAACTCCCTTGAGTAGACATGGCTACAACAAGCTTTGACATCTGACTTTCCAGTTTACAGCAGATTAGAAGCAGTTTAATGATAATGAGAGGAAATAGAAGATGAAAAAGCATTTCCAATCATTAGCCAACCTTTTATTAATCGATTAACATGTATTAGCCTCTGTTGAAGCAACATGATGGGATGCCTAAAAGCTTACAATGAGGAAACGGGCCAAAAACTGAGAAGATTACAAATTGTAATCGACAAATAATAACTCAAGAAGCTGTCACAGGATGTCATTGTCAGTAGAGGGCCTTGACCCTTTGGTAACCCTGTAAATCACACCCAAACCTGTCCACACCAAGTCCATTTTAACTCATAGTGACATTGTGGGTCAGAGGAGAACTGGTTTTTTGAGGAGGATTTCTAAGGCTATAAAACATTATAGGAGGAAACAAACATATCTTTCTGGGAGCAGCTGGTGGTCTCAAAGTGCTAAACACTCATCTAATAACTCAATTGCACCACATATTATGCTGTTGTTGTGTGCTGTCAAATCAGCACCAACTCATAGCTGGCCCTCCATAGTGGATTTTCAGAGGCAGTAAATTGCACAGGAGGAGATTGCTCATCCTTCTTCTGCAGAGCGGCTGATGGATTCGAATTGTGTGCCTTTGGGATTGCAGCATAGCTTCTTACCATTAGGCCACTAGAGCTCATTGCCTTAGATTTTAGCCCTAAATAATACTGAGGTAGGTTCTGAAGGCTCTACTCAGTGGTGGTGGCTGTTAAGTGCCATCAAATTGACTACAGCTCACAGTACTGTATGAACAATAGATCTGAACCTTGCCATATCCGGCACTATCCTCACCATCTCTGACATGCCCAAGCCCATTGTTAGAGTCACTGTGTAAATACATCTCTTTGAGGGTTTTCCTCTCTTTCCCTCACCTTCCACCTTTCCCAGCATGATGCCCTTTTCCAAGGCTTAGTCCCTGAAGAATCAATGTCTTTTAGCTGTGATGTTGGAGAGAACTGCCAAAAGAACAAACAGATATGTTTAGGAGAAAGTGCCGTCAGAGTGCTCCTTAGAGACAATGGATGGCGAAGCTTCACCTCATTCATTATGGACATGCAGTTATGAGGAGCTATTCCTTGGAGGAAGACACCATGCTTTGAGAGTTGGAGGGTCAGGAAAAGAGATAAAGATCCTCAGTGAGATGGATTAACACAACGACTGCACCAATGGGTTCAGTTATGTCAGAGATGATAAGTATGGTTCAGAATAGGACAGGGTTCAGATCTATTGTTCATTGGTTCACGATGAGTCATACTCCACAGCACCTAACAAAAAAATTCCCTCCTGACAACATGCCCAAAGTATGTGAGATGGAGTTTCACTATCCTTGCCTCTAAGGAGCACCCCAGCTGCAATACCTCCAAGGCTTATTTGTTCTTTTGGTCGTCCACGGGACTCAGGAACTCAAAATGGTTCCTTGATTGGCCATCATATCTTCTTTTTATTGACAAAAATTATCTGTAAGACAGTATGTAAAATCTCCATGCAGACATCAAGCTTTTTTTTTATTTTTTAATTTTATTATTTTTTGTGCATTGTACCATCAAATGAGATCTGACTGGTACAGGAGGAGATTGTCCCTCCTTCTCCAGCAGAGCATCTGGTGGATTTGAACCAGGCACATCTGGGATTGCAGTATAGCTTCTTGCCACTAGGCCACCAGAGCTCCCTAGACATCAAGCTTTTAATGCTTAGCCTGTTCCAGAATATTTTCTTTTTCTTTGATTTTCTTTTTACATTTTAGAAAACTTTTTCTTGTAATTTGAGTGAATGTTTACAGAGGAACACAATTTTCTATTCAACAATTCGCACATAATATGTTTCATGGTATTGATTATAATGCCTGTAATAGAACGTTTTTCACTTTTACTCTGTTTCCAATTTCCATCTGTCCTTCCCATTTCTTCCTAGCTTCTGAGTTTTACTCCTAGGCAAGTATTGCCCATTTAATCATGTGTAATTGGTTATGCTGAAGAGTTCTTCCTTAGTATGTGTTATGTGCCATCAAGTCATAGATGACTCATAGCAACGCTATGTACTATAATAGATCTGAACCCTGCCCTCTCCTGAGCCAGCCTCACTGACTCCAACACCCGCCCCCTCCATTATCCAAGTTACTGTCAATCCATCTCATCTGGGATCTTCCTCTCCTGCGCTAACCCTCCACCCTTCCATGCATGATGTCCTTCTCCAAGGGCCGGTCCCTCCTGCCACATGCCCAGAGTATGTGAGATGGAGCTGGTCACCTTCTTTGTCTGAAAGTAGAGTCATGGGGTTAATTTTAGTTCCATATGTGAAGGCTGACTTAGTGCCATACTCTCAAGGATTCTACTGATGTTTATCAGACCAATAAGTCTGGTCTCTCTCTCTCTCTTTTTTTTTTTTTACAATTTTAATTTTATCCTCTCTCTTGTGGTCCCTTTCCGAGTTATCAGCAGAGGTAGGCAGTGGGCACCACCTAGTTCTTCTGATCTCAAAGTGATGGATATTGGAGTTCACACAGTTTGTAGTCCTTTGGATTTTTCCCAGATATTTTTGGCATTGAGTGATGGGCTCTTTGCATGAATTTCATCCCTAAATTTTGACATCCATGTCCATGAGCCACATTTATCTTCTTTACTATTAGGGCAGCAGTAGCTCCTACTAGGTGTCAAATACTTCCTGATGCACTTTGCATACACAGATTCTTTAAAGAACTTTAAACACACACACACACACACACACAGAGACAACACACCTAGAACCACCTCAAATTCATGACTGTTGAATTGAAAACGACTCAGAGCTGAACCTCCATTGGGTTCCCAAGGTGGTAAATCACTTGGGAGGTGACTGTCCCTTTTTTCCCCCCAGAAGTAACTGGGGAGAAAATTGCTAGGGAAGCCGGGCCTTTGAGTTAGCAGCACAACTCTACAAACGTTGCCCCCAGAACTCCCCAACAAGGGAGAAGGGCAGTTTTATGCATACCTTGTAAATGAGAACATCAAGCAAGCTGCTTCTAAAGTTGTGCTGGTCTCATGGAGTGAGAATGTGGACTGGGTCAGACAGGAAAGTCTTGAGAGAGAGTTAACCAGGAACTGAAAGGCCCATCTTTCCTAACCTGGTCTGTTGTGAAGTCAATTCCAGTTCACCATAAACCTGTAGGTCCGAGTAGATCTGCCTGCAGGGTTTCTGAGGATGTAATTCTTTATAGACAGAAACTGGTCCATGGTTCACCCAAGCAGTGGCTGGTGAACTGCAGCCACTGAAGTTTTGATTGGCAGTCTAGTGTTTAATCCCTGCACCACCAGGGCCCACTTAACTGGGTGGTTCTAACTCAAAGTCACTGGGTTTTGTTCTCCTTATGTATTTATAGTGGGCTTTGGTGAACTAGTGGTAAAGAGTTGCTCTGTCAACTCAAAGGCATGAAGTTGAATCCACTAATTGCTCCATTGGAGAAATATGGGCAATCTCCTCCTGTGCAATTTATAGCCTCTGAAAACCTGCTAGAGGCTCAGCTGTAGCTTGATTCCAACTCCCAGCAAAGAAACTGAAACAGACAATCTGAGGGGCTCTAACACTGCTCTTCTGAGATTCATAGGGTTTTTTAAAAATATTTTTTATTAATTTTAATGAAAATTTACAGAGACTTTGGATTTTGATTCATAGGGTTTTAAAAGGCCTATTATTTCAAAAGCAGATGGCTAATTCTGATTCTTAGTCTTAGTCTAGCTCTGCTGACATCTGTCCACCATGGGTAGTGAAATACTATTGAAAGTTTCATTGATGTCAGTCAGAACTGACTCATAGCTGAGCCTTCAGAAAGTTTTCAGAGGCTATAAATTACACAGAAAGAGACTGCCCATCCCTCTCTCACAGAGCAACTGGTGGATCCAAACTGCCAGAGTGGTGCTGCCAAAAGGATTTGCAGTGGAACTCCCTACCAACTCTGTCACCAGAGCCAGTTCTGACCTTGGTAGGCCAGTCCTTGGAAGAAGACATTATTCTGGGATAGGTGGAATTTCAATGAAAGAGAAGAAGACTCTCAACAAGATGAATTGATATAGTTACTGTAACAATGGGCTCAAGTATATCAGAGATGATAAGGATGTCCTAAGATAGGGCAAGGTTTAGATCTGTTGTTCACAGAGTAGCTATGAGTCTTAGTTGACTTGATGACATCACCTATAGCTAGCTGATAGCCCAGAGTTGTGCTGCCAGTTTGAATCCACTTGGCTCTTTGAGGGAGAAAGATAAGCAATCTCCTCCCATGGTGCTATTTACTACCTCTGAAAAATCACTGGCGGGTCAGCCATGAGTTAGTTCCAACACAATGACAATGAGTTTGGGTTTTTGAAAACATATTTGTAAGGTTGTTTTTGTTGCTGTTGTTGAGATCCCTGCCTGATCATTAAAGGAGACCAGCAGTATAGGTGGGCAAGGGGAAGACTCTGAGTAAGAAATGTCTACTCAGGGACAAAGCTGAGGTTGACCAGGCCAGCTGCCTTCTCCCAGCCCTTCCCTCAATAAGCTCCTTCTTGTGCAGATAGTGGAGGTCCTGGGTCTCATTTTTAAGGAGGAGCTAAAATTGCTTCTATACATAAGATATAAACATTTACTAAAAAACTCAACATGGGTTAACTTAAACAACCATTTCTTTAGATTTTTCTAAGTCAAACTTACATCTATTTAGATTCCTAGCAATCCATAGAAACGTCTCCTTGGAGAAAAATTTCAGATTATGCTATTTCAAAAAACCAAAAGCACAACAAACAACTAAGATCGTTATGGAAAACAGCCATAAGTAAAAATTCCATATCATTTCTAAGCTGTGTGTATCATGATACCCTGCAGGGGATCTATGTAATTGGAGGAGACTGTAATAAAAGGACTATTTATAAAAGGGTGTGGGCAGAGTTTAGGGAAACCACCAAGGGATAGTGCAGTGCTCTGGGGCTAGCAACAGTGGGAGCAATTACCACCCAGAAGGGGTGAAGGGAGGACATGGTTACCAGCACCAAGACAGGATGAATGTATGGAAAAGACCTTAACAGGCGCTATGGCCTGAGGTCCAGGGACAAAGCCAAATCATGACGACCTGTCAGGGATGGGTAACCAAGAACATACATTTCTCTATTACTTCATTCTGACCCTACTAACTCCAACTAGTGTTACTTATTTGCCAAATCCTATCAGAAGCCTGAGAGGCTACTGATTCAATCCCCAGAGGCCGATCACCTAGGGCACAGAATAGAGTGGGTAGATCTATGAGGGTTAAGTCTGGAAAGGTAAATGGAAGGTATCCAGCATTTTCCTTATTAACTGAATGCTCAGTTTCCCTATAGAATGAACCTCTGAGAAGGAAACCAGTAAGAATTATGGGGTCGGAGAAGGGTGCAACAATGAATGAATGGAATTCCAAAATCTCTGTAGATGTTCATTGAAATGAAAAATAAACAACCTAAATTTAAAAAAAGAATTATGGGGTCATATGGTTTGATGGGTGGAGGCGGTGTGCGTTGGGGAGGTGGGGGGAATATGGTGTGAAGGGAAATGTAGGTAAACCAGAATAAAAAATAAAAAAAGAATGAATCTAAAAAAAAAAAAAGAATGATCTCAGCAGACTAAGATTAACAGGTTATCTATTACTTCTAACAAATTAATCCGAAATTTAGTAGCATAAATATTCACATCAACTAATTGTAGTTAAGCTAGAACTAAGTGATAGCTGACTCTTCAACAGGTTTTCAGAGACTGTAAATTGCATAGGAGAAGATTGTCCATCTTTCCCCACAGAGCAGCTGGTGGATTTGAACCACCCATCTTTGGGTTGGCAGCACAACTCCTTATTCACTAGGACATCAGTGCTTCCTTTAGTATAAATAAACATTTAGTATCTCACAGAGTCTCTGTGAGCAGGAATCTGGAAGCAGCTTGGTTTAATTGTTCTAGCTCAGGATCTCTCATGAAATTATCAAGAAGTTGGTCAGGATTCTAATAACCTGAATGTATGAGTGGGGCTGGAAGGTCTACTTCACAGGAGGCTCACTCACTTTAAGTTAGTGCTAATTGTTGGCAGAAGGCCTCATCTCTTTGCCACCTGGATCTCTCTACTGGGCTGCTTGAGGGCACTCATGACATATCAGCTGGCTTCCCACAGAGCACAATGTAAGAGAACGAAGAAGGAAACCTTAGTGTCAGTATAGTAGCTGGTAGCCATATGTGACCAGTGCAAGTGAGAAACTAAAATTTTTATTTTGGCTGTATTATTGTTTGTTGTTGTTAGTGTCAGGCCCAGACCAAGGTCAAAGGGAGAACAAAGGATTTAAAGAATATCAACATGTTAACAAAGGGAGTGAACAGATTCACCATGGAGTCCTCTCCTTTCCCCTCACTAGAAGACCACCCTCCTGGCTAAACCACAATAGAATGTCCTTCCTTTCTCTCCCTAAAGACTCTTACTATAAAAACCTGCCATAAGCAACTATCCCAAAGAAAGGTGACCCAACAGAGAGTGGAACCTATAGAACAATATCATTGATTTCACATGGAAGCAAGATTCTACTGAAGATTATCTAAAAACTGGATATAGCACATCAGCTGAGAACTGCCAGACGTCCAGGCTGGGTTTAGAAGGGGTCATGGTACTAGGGATATTGTAGCTAATGTTAGATGGATTTTAGCTGAAAGCAAGGAATACCAGAGGAATGTATATCTGTGTTTCATTGACTATGCAAAGGTGTTTGACTGTGTGGATCATAACAAACTTTGGCTGACCCTGAGGAGAATGGGAATCCCAGAACACTTGATTGTGCTAATGAGAAACCTATACGTGGACCAAGAGGCAGTCATCAGAACCGAGCAAGGAAACACTTCTTGGTTCAAAATTGGGAAGGGCGTATGCCAGGGATGTGTCCTGTCTCCATACCTTTTCAACCTGTATGCAGAACAGATTATCCAGGAGGCTGGGCTCTATGAGGAGAAATGTGGGGTCAAGATTGGTGGAAGATCTATCAACAATCTGTGATATTCTGATGATAGAACCCTGCTTGCTGAAACTGAGGAGTACCTGAAGCGCTTGCTGCAGAGGGTCAAGGACTGCAGCCTCCAATGTGGATTGAAGTTCAGTGTCAAAAAGACAAAGATTCTCACCACTGGGCCAATTGGCAGCATCAGGATGGAAGGTGAAGAGATTGAGATTGTTCACAACTTTAGTTTGCTTGGCTCCACAGTCAACACTCTTGGCACCAATAGCCAGGAAATTAAAAGATGTATTGCGATGGGAAAGTGAGCTGTTAGGCACCTCTCTAAAGTACTGAAAGGCAATGGTGTCTCTCTGGAGACTAAGGTGTGTCTGATACAGGCCATGGTCTTTGCTATCACCTGTTATGCATCAGAGAGTTGGACAATGACAAAGGAGGATAGAAGGAGAATTGATGCCTTTGATCTGTGGTGCTGGAGAAAAGTATTGAGGGTACCATGCACTGCTAGGTAAACAAACAGATTCATTTTGGAAAGGGTTAAACTGGGTGGCTCCTTGGAGGCAAGGATTCTGAGGCTCTGTCTAACACTTTGAACATGCTGTAAGGAGAGACTGGTCCTTGGAGAGGGACATCATGCTTGGGAGGGTGGCGGGACAGCGCAGGAGGGGAAGGCCCTCTACGAGGTGGATTGATTCAGTGACTGGGGCAATTGGGATGGGAGTGTCAGAGACAGTGCGATTGGCACAGTACAGAGCAGAGTTTAGGGCTGCTGTACATAGAGTCACTATGAGTCGCAAGTGACTCAATGACACATAACAACAACAATCAACCTTAAGGTGCAGTATTTCCCTGGTCTGTCTCTCTGCCTGCCTTTCTATTTGCAGACCAAGGAATCCCGCCCAGGAGCCCCCTTAATAAAGCTTCTTTAGCTTTCTCTTTCTTTCTGGTCCCTTTCTTGAGTCTTTGGCCTTATATCCAATATGAAGACCTAACATCTTGGTGTGCAAAACCTGGGAGAGGAGTTGAGGCATGTTGTGTCCCTGTGCCCTCTTGGGATGAGTGTGGTGCCCCTCACTCTCTCTCTCTCTTTTGAACCTACCACATTGCACAGTCTGAAGATGCTGAACCATAATGTAACAGAAATGGTTCTGTTTCTTTCCTCTTCTCCCGTTTTGTGTATATGCTTGCTGACTGAATGCTTTGAGTGCTTGTGAAGAGGCTCCACAGCTCTTGTTACTCTGAAGCCCAGAGTTTGATTGGGTCCTCACCCACAGTTCCATGGAGTTGTCATACAGCCTAGTGGCAATTTGGGTGATCCTCTAGGGACCCCAACCAGGCCAGGGTTCAGTACGGGTATGCCTATAGCTAAGACATACTTTTACCCTGCGAGGGCCATGGCCGGAGGGATGCCTGCATGGACTGAGGGAACAGAACCTCTGTTGTCCATTTCCATCCATTTTGTGTTTATGTCCTGTCATCAGTAGTGTCCACTTTCCCTGAACTCCTCCTTCTTCCAGCCTACTGCTAACTCTGTTCTGGAAGAGTCCTTGCTGGGAGTTATCTGGCATCTCCTCCCATTACAAACTCCCTATTCTTCTGACTTCTGCCTTTCCATTCTCAGACTCCTTTTTCTCTGACTTCTGACTTCTTTTTCTCCCTCAGAAAGGCCCATTTGCTCATAAAATTTCCCAGACACTGTTCAGAACAGTCCCCAGGAACTTTTACTCCAGGTATTTGAACTCCCTTGGGATTCAGGTCAGTCCACACTGGACTCCTGTCTGTGCATATATCCAATATTTCCAAAAATTACAGGGCTGCGTCAGGAGCTCACCCAAGTGCCAGGCACTTCTAGGCTATTGACTGCAGTATGGGATGCCCATGCCATCTCTTAGGCTTTCCTAGAATGTGAGGCTTCCAATTTCCAGATGACACTCTGAAATTTCAGCTGCCCTTACCCATGGACCTGAACACCATAAATAGCCAAATGTCTAAATTCCCAAGAGACAAGTGCCTCCTTTCAAATCTTTCAAACTTGGGTCTGGCCGAGGACCTCCACCCCAAGAGACTAATCTTTTACTGCAACCAAGCATTGCCACAAATACCAGCTAAATCACAATTCTTCATAGCCTAAAAATGGGACTTTTGATCTTAATACCCTTCAAGATCTTGATAATTTCTACCAACGGACTCAGAGATGGCCAGAGATCCCATATGTCCAAGTTGTCTTTCACTTATGCTCCTGTCACTTTCTCTGCAAAGCCTGCAGACCTGTGCAGGTTCTCTTAGCCCAAACTCCTTTGCCAATTAAGTCTCTCAATACTAAAGCATCCTCTTCTCTTACTCCCCCTGAGGATTCATCCTCATCCCCTCCAGGTGACTCTGCTTTTTCAAACCCTGTAGACTTCCTCTCTCAGTTTCCCCCTCCCCCTTTCTACCGCCTGTCCCAGAACCCACCACTCCTTCTATTCTGACCACCCCAGACTCAACTATTCCTACCCTCACATCTCTGGTTGCTAGTTACACCCAATCTCATCAGACTGAGTTTCTTCTGTCCTCTTCAGGAAGTTGCAGGTGTTGAGGGTCCCGTTCTTGTCCATATGCCTTTCTCCCTAACTGATCTTTCTCAGATTGAAAAAAAACATTTAGGCTCCTTTTCCAAAGACCTGACAACCTGTATCAAAGAGTTTAAGTACCTAACCCAGACCTACAATCTCACCTGGCATGACCTTTTTGTTGTACTGTCCCCTACTCTGATGCCAAATGAAAAAGAGCATGTTCTCACTGCTGCTCAATAGCATGCAGACCAAGTACATGTAACAGATATCTCCATGCCAGTTGGCCCCTAAGCCATCCCCTTTCAAGAACCAAATTGGACATAACCAAATTAATACAGCAGCAGGAAGAGACGGTCGAGCCAGGTGTGACCATATGATTCAGGGTCTGTTAGCTGACCTACGTGCCATCTCTGATAAAGCAGTCAATTTTGGTAAGCTCAGAGAGATTACCCAAGCTAAAGATGAGAACCCAGCTGCTTTCCTTAACCATCTCACTGAATCCCTAATTCAGTATACTCATTTAGACCCTACCTCCCCAGCAGGGGCCACCATCCCAGCTTATCACTCAATCAGCTCCTAATATAAAAAAGAAACTCAAAAAGGCTGAGGACAGCTCCCAAACACCCATTCAGGACTTAGTAAATATGGCCTTCAAAGTTTTTTTATGCCCAAGAGGAGCAGACAGAAGCTGATAAAGGAGACTCATGCCTGTCAGAAAGTGGACCTGCACGCTCAATCCTGATAGCTGTCCTACAGGCAGTGGCAGTGGCAGCAGTGAGTGGTCAAAAAACACCTCCTTGTTCAATGAGCCAGTTACCTCCTGGTGCATGCCTCAAGTGTGGCAAAGAAGGTCATTGGGCTAAACACTGCCTTGATCCTCGTCCTCTAACATGGCCTTGCCCTATCTGTGGGACATGGGACCATTGGAAGGCCAACTGCCCTTTGGTGCCTAGCCACGGTAGGGAAGTCCCTCCATGAAATCCGGTCCCCACCCTGACCAAACTCTTAGGCATGGCTACTGAAAATGGAAAACGCCCAGGTTTGAAGACCCCCATCACTGTTACCAAGGTCAGGGTAACCCTTCAAGTAGTAGGTAAGCTGGTTTTCTTTCTGGTTGACATGGGGGTTACCTTCTCATTGCTCCCCTCCTTCTCAGGTCCTGTTTTCTCTTCCCAGGTCTCAGTAATGGGATTTGATGGTCTCCCTTCTAAGCCTTTTTACCACTCAACCCCTCCTCATTACCTTCCTTTCTAATTATCCCTACATGCCCAACCCTGTTGCTAGGTAGAGACTGACCTCCTGTCTAAACTTAGAGCTGTGTTTCACTGGGAGTCAAGTGAACCTAGTTCACCTGACCAGCCTTTAGTTCTATTCCCCTTAGCTCTCTTTCCCCCTAAGTCCCTTTATACACTACCTCTATCACCACATGTTGTCAACTCTGTTGTACAGGATCTTTCCACTCCATCTGTAGCCTCCCACCATCAACCTGTTCTTGTTACTCTGAAAGACCCCTCCTCTTTTCCTGCTAGACCTCAGTTCCCTATCTCTGCACAACACTGAAAAAGTTTAAAACCCATTATTACTTGCTTACATTCCAATAAGCTTCTTATCCCCTATTGTTCCCTTGCAATATGCTGATGTTCTTTTATTGTGTAGTCCCTATTTATATCAACTTTCATGAACTCACACTGCTCAACTTCTTAACTTCTTGGCCTCCAAGGAATACAGGGTATCCTCCTTCAAGGCCCAACTGTCTTTCCCCACAGTCTCACATTTCTGTTTTCAATTGACCCCCACCACTAGCCAAGTCATTGAAAGCCTCCAGCCACCTAAAACTGCTGATCAAATCCTCTCTTTTCTCGGCTTTGTTGGTTCCCTTAGACACTAGATTCCCAACTTTTCCTTACTAGCAAAACCCCTTTATGATTCAGCAAAAGCCACCACACAAGGAACCCTAGATTCACCCCAGAAAGTTAAAAATCTTTCCTCAAGCTCCAGTATCTCCTCTTACAACACCCTCCCTTGTGTTGTCAAATCCATCTAAACCTTTCCCTTTATACACTGATAAAAAACAAGGTATTGCTGTTGTCTTGGCTTAGCCTCTTGGACCCACCTGTACCCCCATTGCATTCCTCTCTAAGCAGCTTGATGTCACCACCCAGGGATGGCAGTCCTGCTTGTGGTCCCTAGCAGCAGCAGCTCTCCTCACTAAAGAGGTGCTTAAACTCACTCTGAGAAGCCCTCTGCAAGTCTTCTTCAGCCATAGACTTCGAGACCTGCTTTCCCACAACCTACTTTCCCACCACTTCCTATCTTTATTTCTCCTGGAGCTCCATCTACTTTTTCTCAAGAACGCTGATATTAACCTCTCTCAATCACTGTCCTTCAACCCAGCCACCCTACTTCCAGTAAACACCTCAACTTATTATGACCATAGCTGCCCTAAAGTCCTTGAAGAGATGGGCTCTTTAACTTCCCTCCCTATCTGACCAACCCATCCCTAATCCAGACCATACTCCATTTGTTAACAGCAACTCTTGTATAACCTCTGAAAGATACTATTAGGCAGCTTATGCTGTAGTTTTCATAAACAGAGTACGGGAAGCAGCAACTTATTTCCTATTTCCTTAGCCCCTATCCAAGCAACAACTCGTTCATCATCCTTTTCTTGCTGAACCATAACCAAACCCTGAACCCCCTCTTTTAACATCATACCTTCCTTACCTTTCCCTACTTAGACAATTACTCTGGGAATACGTAGACTGCTGCACACCCAGATGCCCCTTTGAAAGTTTAGACCAGACAGCTGGAGTTGCCCCAGGAGACATCATCCTCATCAAATGGCATGCACCCAAACCTCTTCAACCATGCTAAGACAGACCTTACACAGTCATCCTAATTACCCCCACAGCAGTAAAGGTCATAGGTAATCCCCATTAGCACCACCTTTCCCAGATCAAACGTGCTCCTCTCAATGAGCGGACCTCCTACACCTCTCAAATGGTGAGCCCCACTACTCTCCACTTAAATCCTAAGCCCTAAGTATCTCATCTTGTCACTAATTACTCCCCCCGCTACTCTTTGCCTTGCTCAGATCCCAAGCCCTAAGTAGCTCTTAATATTATTACTAATTGCTCCTTGCCTTTTTAAATTCTTACTTCACAGGGTAAAAGAAATGACCAACTTAAACCAGCTGCTGTGACATCCATATTTCTCCCCTGGCTACTGGTACTGGGCCATCCCAATCTAGCCTCTGAGCCCCAGATCTTTGCCCCTGTTTAGCAGGAAGTAACTAAAAAGAATATGTTACCCTTTTTCTCACAAAAGAGGCTTGGATGTCAGGCCTGGACCGAGATCAGAGGGAGAAGGAAGGATTCAAAGAATTTCAACATGTCAACAAAGGGAGCTAACAACCTCACTCATCTGACTAAACCTCTATGGAGTGCCCCTCTCTCGCTCCCTCCCTAGAAGACCACCCTGCTGGCTAAACCATAGTAGAATATTCCTCCCTTTCCTCTTTAAAGACCCTTACTAGAAAAACCTGCCCTAATCAACTTTAGGGCACAGTATTTTCCTTGTCTGTCTCTCTGACTCTCTCTCTCTCTCTGCAGAACAAGGAATCCCATCAGGAGCCCCCTTAATAAAGCTTCTTTAGCTTTCTCTTTCTCTCTAGTCCCTTCCTTGATTCTTTGCCCTTACATCCAGTGCAAAGACCTAACAGTTAGGTGTCAACTAGCCAATGAAGATTGAAAGCAATCTTATGAACAGCACCTTACCCTGGACCACTCCCATAATCTCTGACATGTTAGAGTCCATCGTTACAGTCACTGTATCAATCTATCTTATTGAAGATCTTCCTCTCCTTTACTGACCCTCTACGTTTCCCAGATATCTTTTTACAAGGATTGGCCCCCTCCTGAGAACATGCATAAAGTATGTTAGACAAAGTTTCATCTTCCCTGTCTCTAAAGAATACCCTGGTTGAACCTCCTTTAAGACAGATTTGTTTGTTCTTTTGGCAGTTCATGGTATATTCAGTACTCTTTATCAACACCAGAATTCAAAGGCATCAGTTCTTCTTTGCTCCTCCTTATTCATTGTCCAACTTTCAGATGCATAGGAAACAATTGAAAATACTATGGTTTTGATCAGTTACACCTTAGTTGTTAAACTGATATCTTTGTTCTTCAGCACTCTATAACACAAGAGGTCCTTGACAATAGGGTTCCCCCAATACAATGTCTTTTGATTTCTTTTTTGAAGATAAATTTTTTATTTTATACTGATCATTTATAAAATTTGTATACATTGTTTTCATACCAGATCATGACTGCTGTTACTATAGGTGTTTATTATGGATCCAAATAAAAGGAAATCATTGACAGCTTCAGTCTTTTCTCTATTATGATGTTGTCTTCGGGTCCAATGATGAGGATTTTTGTTTTCTCAGTGTTGAGATACAATCTATATTAAAAGCTGTGTTTTCTTATATTCTTCAGTAAATGCCTCAAGCCTTTTCACTTCTGCAAGTAAGGTCATATCATCTGCATAACTCTGGTTCCTCCAATCCTGATGCCATATTCTTCTTCATATAATACAATTTATCCAATTGTTTGTTCAGTATACAGACTGAATAAGTGTGGTGTAAGGATACAATCCTCATGCACATCTTTCCTGATTTAAAACCATGTATGTTCTCTTGTTCAGCTTTTTGGTCTAAGTATAGGTTACTCATGAGCACAATTAAGTGTTCTGGGATTCCCATTCTTCTCATAATTTGTTATTATCTACATAGTCAAATGCATTGTACAGTCAATAAAACACAAGTAAATATCATTCTGGTATTCTCTGCCTTCAGCCAAGTTATATCTGACACCAGCAATGATAACCTCTAGTGCCCCAGCATCTTCTGAATCCAACATGAATTTTGGGAATTTTGCTATAGATGTACTGTTCTGAACTTTAAAACCATTTTTAGCAAGATTTTACTTGCATGTGATAGTAAAGGTACAGTTGGATAATCACACACACACCCCTTTTTAAAAAAATAGGAATAGGTATGAATCTTTTTCAATCAATTGGCCAGGTAGCTGTCTTCCAAATTTCTTGGCATAGGTTAATGAGCATGCCTACAGCTTCCTCGGTTTCTGAAACCTCAACTGATATCCCATCATTTCCTAGAGCTTTATATTTTGTCAATGCCTTCAGTGAAGCTTGAACTTCTTCCTTCATCACCAGTGCTACCTTTCAGTACATTTAGACTCAATCTAATACAACAGCATTGGATTTTATTAAATTCTGAAGCACTTGGTTTGTGGAAGGCTGAAGTTTACAGTGGAATCCTAACTCCATTTTGATTTGACATAGCTCATATGCCATCTGAGTTCTTTCTGACCAATAAATCATCCATGTGGCTTTGCCCTCAGGGAGAGGTCAGCTGACAACAGATCATAGCTGGCAGGTGATCCTGGGGAGGGGCATCTTGCCTGCAGAGCTCCCTTGCAACTAGAGAACTTGCCTAGGTGTGTCCTAAATGATTTATTGAAAATCATTTACTGCATGGCTAGGGGTCAAGGTGGGTGAAGTTCTAGAGGCAATCCTATAAACTTTTAAAATCTGTAATTGTGTGTATATCTTGGTCTTGTTCCTTCTGGAGTTTTGCCTGCAACTGTGGTGGGTTGGAGCTGGCTGCATTTGTGATCCAGTGATGATCTTCTTTGCCTCCAGGTCTTAGAAAGAAAAGCCATGGCTGTGATTCAGTGGAACTACTTTGGCATCATGCTGATTGTCTTCCTTCAGTCTACAAAGATTTTGTCTCTACCCTGTTTCTATCATAATAAAAGGATTTCTGTATCGAATATCATCAAAGCCATTGCCATGGAGTCAGAACTGACTCACAGCTGACTCTCCAGTGAGTTTTCAAAGGCTGTGAATGGCATGAGAAGAGTTTGTCCATCCTTCTCCTGCAGAGATTAGAATGGTGGATTTGAATCGCCAGAATGGTGTCACCTTTAGCCTAGTAGGACACCTTATGGATGACACTGCTAGAAAATACTTCATTTAACTTTAAATAACTCTTGGTATCTCCAGTCTCTTCATTGTGATTTATGTACACCCCCCTCACAGAGAGGGAACTTTCTGGATCTCCAGCAATAGCAGTACACAGCTTTATCCCATAAACCCTCATGTCCAAAGCATGGACTACCTTGGGGTTGTCTTTCTGGTAATTAAAATAACCATGTGTTCTTTAAATTTAATACCATCATTTGAGCAGCATTACTCTATACCTTGTTTGTGTATGAATTCAAGTATAATTTGCCAAGGGGTAAAATTTAGAAAGACCACTGTGATAGTATGTTTCTTTTTGTGAAAGGAAGAGAAATGAAAATGTATGCTTATCAGTGCTTTAATTTGCATAAAACTGGACAGGAGGAGGAAGAAACGAATAAAAATGATTGCTTCCACTTGCAACTGTGAATGGATTAAAAAAATATATTACACCACAACAAGATAAAGGTAAACAATCCAATTGAAAAATGGGCACTGGATATGAACAGACACTTCACCAAAGAAGACATTCAGATGGCTAACAAGCACATGAAGAAATGTTCAAAATCCCTAGCTCTAAGAGAGATGCAAA
>NW_006399816.1:16348750-16368518 GCF_000299155.1 Elephantulus edwardii
TGCAATGAAAAGAGTACCCAATCATATGTCCCTTTTAAACAGTTCTCTCCCTCATCTGTTTCAATGCAATATACATCATTCCTCCCCTCCTGTCTTCCCTCAACCCTGATGTCAGTCCCATTTACAACAATGGCCCTATGCAATATTTGTCCTTTTGTGACTGAAATATTTCACTCAGCATGTCCTCCAGAATAATAAATTTTGCATAATATTTCATGAGTTCCTTGTTTTTCAATGCTGCATAGTATTCCATTATGTCAATATACCAGAGCTTTTCTATCCACTTGTTTGTTAATGGACACTTAGGCTGTTTCCAGCTCTTTGTTATTGTGAACAAAGCTGCAATAAACATGGGTGTGCATATATCTGCTTGGACAGCAGTTATGGTTTCTTTAGGGTAAATTCCCAGTAGTGGGAACAGTAGTCAAATAGCTGGGCCAAATAATATTTCTATTTGCAACTTTTTGAGAAAGCGCCATACAGCACCATTTTACACTCCCACCAACAGTGAATAAAGGGTTCCAGTTTCTGCACAACTTCGCCAGCATTTGTTGCTTGCTGTCCTGTTAAATTTTGTTATTCTGACTGGGGTGAGATGATATCTCATAGTTGTCTTGATTTGCATCTCTCTTAGAGCTAGGGATTTTGAACATTTTTTGTAACATTTCTTCATATGCTTGTTGGCCATCTGAATGTCTTCCTTGGTGAAGTGTCTGTTCATATCCTGTGCCCATTTTTCAATTGAGTTATTTACCTTTATCTTGTGGTGCTGAGTATTTTATAAATTCTAGACATAAATTCCTTGTCTGACATGTCATTACCAAATATTTTTTCCCAATCTGTGGCTTTCCTTTTTACCCTGTTGAAGAAGTTTTTGGATGCACATAGGGATTTGATTCTTAGAAAGTCCCATTCATCTATTTTATCCTCTCTTGGTTGTAGAGTGTTTAATACTTTTAACATACCGAATTGTTAACCTCCCGGTTTATTAAGAAATAACCCACACACACAAAAGACTTTGCTTCCAGGACAACAGGAATAGGGCTGGTGGGGATGGAATGTGACAGAGACTTCTTAATCTTGTATTTCTTATATTATTTAAATTTGTGAACCATACCGGTTTTATTTACCCCATAAACTATAGAAAAATGTAAGATAAAATAAAACTTCTTTTCGATGAAAATACTAGGCATATAATGCTAAGAACAACCTCTCTATCTTTGAGTGTTTAAGAATTTTCTTATATAAGATAAAGAAAGATAAAGAAATTACCATACCACTTTTTTTTTTTCTTTGGTTGCTGGGAAGCACAGAGCTAAATTTAGAGTTCAACCGTCATTTTTCCTAATTACCTAGGTTTCCAGAATAACTCTCCCCCATAGTCCCACCCCTTACCTTACTTTTGTTAATTTCACCCATCAAAAAAATGGATTAACACAGTGAGTGGAACAATGGGCTCAAGTATGTCAGAGGTCATCAGGATGGGACAGGGTAGGGCAAGATTCATAACTGTTTTTTATAAGGTTGCTATGAGTCCGAGTTGTTGGTAGTATTGCGAGTCAAACTTAGTCCATTTTGTGTTAGAGAAGTGTAAAAAATAAAAAGATATGGAAAACAAAAACATAATACTTAATTTTTTACAAAAATAATAAGAAAATGGATGTTCTTGTGTTTTATAGACTTTTAAAATGGTACATTCTGAGGGAGCTCTGGTGGCCTAGTGGCAAGAAGTCACACTGCAATCCCAGAGATGTGCAGTTCAAATCCACCAGATGCCCTGGGGGAGAAGGAGGGGCAATCTCCTCCTGTACCAGTTAGATCCAATTTGATGGCACTTGCACACAAAATGGTAAAATAAACTTAGAAAAATTAAAATGCTTAGAAGGTAATTTGGAAGTATTATGAAACTGCATCTCACATACTTTGGGCATGTTGTTAGGAGAGGAAGGGTAAAGGGTCAGGGGGAAAAAAGGGAATACCCTCAATGAAATAAATTGACACAGTGGTTGGAACAATAGCGTCAAGTGTATCAGGGATGATGAGGGACGGCGCAGGATAGGACAAGGTTCAGGTCTGCTGGTCATAGAGTCTCTATGAGTTTTGATTGACTTGACAGCACCTAGCAACAAAATAATTATTTTTAAGTGTACATAGTCTTTGGTTAACAGTGCTACACCCTATAGAGTGTGCCACCAGAACTCATTTGTACGTAATCTTTGTTTCATCTGTTCTATGTTTACAATTTGCTTCACAGAGATACTTGTAGAACGGCATAAGATATAAAAACCAAAGACATTCATTATAAATGATAGGGGAAAATTATAACTAATTCTTCAGTACCCACTGGCTTTGATTAATAATAATCTTCCACCAGATTTTGAGGTTATAAATCTTAACAGGAGGAGACTGCCCATCTTTCTCCTAAGGAGCCTCTGGTGGATTGTATTCATTAATAGAAGAGTGGCTAAATAAATTATTAAAATCATGCAATAGTTTAAAATAATGTGGTGGAGCTGCATTTGTCATTGTCGCTGGCTTTGTAGCTGGGTCCACATCATGGTGAGTCTAAGTGTGCAGGCTCCATAAGGTTCTCAAGGCTGTGACATTTCCAAAGTAGATTACCAGTCTTTTCTTTCAAGGTGCCTCTGATTGAGTTTGAACTGTCAGCCTTTCAGTTAGTCCAGCCCTAACTCTTTGTGCTGCTTAGACACTTAGAGTTGTACTGGCTGGTGGTACAGTGTCAGTCAAAAGCTCAGCCATTCAAGCATATCAGGGTTAGTCTCCTCCAGGGAGGATTTACAGTCTCAGAATCCTGATGGAACTCACAATCAATTGGAACTGATGTGACAGCTGTGGGTATGTGGTTTTTCTGTTTTGTTTTCTTTTGGTTAATACTGATTAAGTGTAGAATAATGTACAGAGCAGCAGTTCTTAAATTTTTGCTCTCAAGAACCCTTTCCACTCTTTAGAATTATTGGGGTGGAGGATAAAAAAGAATTATTGGGAATTCCAAAGGACTTTGATGATGTAAGTTATATCTATCTGTATTTATAATATTAAAAAAATAAAGACATTATAAAATTTTCACTTATTCATCCAGTTAGAGTAAACTCATTATATTCTAGCATAAATACACATCCTTCATATGGAAAATTATTATATGAAAAGCATTTACTGAGAAGACTGGCATTGTTTCACATTTTGGCAAACGTGTTTGTTCTCTTGCTTGATATAGCAGTTGGAGTCTTTCGCCCGCTCCTATATTAAGTGTGTATTGATATGTTGTTTTGATTGAAGTACATGAAGACAGTTTAGCCTCATTCAGCTATGTAGGTTGAAAAGAAAGGAGTACTTCAACAGCCTTTTCACATGATTATGAATCTTATATTTTGGCTCATTCACCAAAACTAAACTAATGGTAACTGCTGCTGCTACTTTATACCATTTTATTGTTATTTAGGTGAATTAATTTGCTATTCAACCATTTCTATGCATTTTTATTTGTGACATAAGTTATAAGCCCCTCAATGTAACAGCACTCTTACCACTTCCTCCCTGGATCCTTTGTTTCTATTCACTCATCTTTCTTGCCCTTTTGGTTTCTTATGGTTGATTGTTGTAAGAACACATTCTTCATGATGTCATTGATATTATTGTTGTTAAGTACCATGAATCTGAACTCTGTCCTATTCTGTGCCATCCTTAGCATTCTCCACCCATTTGAGTCCATTGCTGCAGACACTACCAATCTGTCTCATTGAGGACCTTCATCTCCATCTCTGACCCTCCACCTTTCCAAGCATGATATCTCTTTCCAAAGAATAGCTTCTCCTAAAATGTCCAAAATATATGAGACCAAGCTTCACCATCTTTGCATCCAAGGAACATTCCAGTTGCACTTTCTCAATAACCTATCTGCTTGTTCTTTTGGCAGTCCATAGAATATTCAGGATTGTTCTCCAGCACTACAAATCACATGCTGATTCTCTTCCTGTTATCCTTATTCATTGTTCAGCTCTCAGATGCATAGCAAGTGATTGGAAAGGCTCTGGCACACCTTAGTCTTTAAACTGACATCACTGCTCTTCTAAATCAATGTTATAGGTCTGTTTCTTCTACTGTGGGATTTACAGCCTCAGAAACCCACTGGAGGGTCACTTATGAGCTGGTTTTGACTCAACAGCAATGAGGGAGAGAGAGAGATTGATTCAGAGGTCTCACCAGTTTCTATCAGCCCAGGAAGTTTGACCTCTTTTATGGTTGATTTTTGTCCAACATTTTTCTCAGACTCTGTCCTGGTATTTCTCTTGTGACCCCAATCAAAGTGGTCAGTGGTGATAGCCAGTCACCATCTAGTTTTTCTGATCTCTAGGTATAGTTCATGTGGATCATTAAGCCTTTGAAAGAATTGTTTCCTGAAACCTTTGATTTTTTTATTCTTCTTTGCTTATAAAGATAGCTTGCAACAAGCTTTTAAGGCCCCAGTCATCAAAGTAGATCCCTAATCAAAATAGGATGTGGAATGAATACTGTTCTTGTGGCCTCTGCTATCCCAGTTGACCTAGATGTCTTTCAAGACTATGACTCTAAACCCTCAGGCCCAGTAGTGACTCAGTCTTTCAAGGTGCTAGGTTCCTGTTAAGAGGTCTTTGTAATTTTGCTATACACATTGATATATTTGCAGCACATATAAATATAAACGTGGAAATATCCTCTGCCAAACTTATATTTGCATGTGTACTCTCTTATGCCATCCCACACTTACACTGCTTACATATCTACCTACCACCCATAAATTACTGTTTGTCATTACTGCTAACTGAGGAATTGTGTGCGTCATATATTTACCACTGATGCCTTTTAATCTTGTTTAATTGACCCCTGCCAATGGCTTCCTTGTTTTGATCATGCTCTACTGAGCTTCCTCTACATTGTCTTTCTCTTCCCTTAAGATAATACATGTCTAGTTAGAGGACTCTAATGGACTAATGAAACAGATAGACATTCCTCTGGTACTCTCTGCTTTCAGCCAAGATCCATCTAACATTAGCTGTAATATCTCTAGCACCACAGCCTCTTCTAAACCCAGCCTGCACATCTGGCAGTTTTCTGTTGACGTGCTGCTCTCATTGTTTTTGGATAATTTCCAGAGGAATCTTGCTTGCATGTGATATTAATGATATCGTTAGATAATTTCTGCACTCTGTCGGGTCACCTTTCTTTAGAATGGGAACAAATATAGATCTCTTCCAGTCAGTTGTCCAGGTAGTTGCCCTCCAGATTTCTTGGCACAACTTAATGAGTGCATCCAGGGTAGCATCTGTTAGTTGGAATATGTCACTTGGTATGCTGTCAATTCCTGGAGCCTTGTTTTTTGCCAATTCTATCAGAGCACCTTGAACTTCTTTCTTCATCACCACATGCTCTTGCTCATAAGTTGTTTCATTAAATTCTTCTGTGTCAGCCAATTCCTTCTGGAACAGTGACTCTGTGTACTCCTTTCATGTTCTTTTAATGAGAATCACAGAACATTTGATTGTGCGTATGTGAAACCTATACTTGGACCAGGAGGCAGTTATCAGAACAGAGCAAGGAGACACTGCATAGTTTAAAATTGGGAAGGGTGTATGCTAGGGATGTATTCTGTCTCCATGCCTTTTCAGTCTATATGCAGGACAGATCATCCAGGAGACTGGACTGTATGAGAAGAAATGTGGCATCAGGCTTGGAAGAAGATTCATTAACAACCTATGTTATGCAGATGATACAACCCTGCTTGCTGAAACTGAGGAGGACCTGAGGTGCTTGCTGAAGAATATCAAAGACTGCAGCTTTCAATAAGGATTGAAGCTCAACATCAAGAAAACAAAGATTTTTATCACTGGGCCAACTGACAACATCATGATGGATGGTGAAGAGACTGAGATTGTTAACAGCTTTAGTTTGCTTGGTTCCACAATCAACACTCTTGGTACCACAGCCAGGAAATCAAAAGACTAATTGCATTGGGAAAGTTGGCTGTCATGGACCCCTCCAGAGTACTGAAGAGTAACGATGTCAGTCTGGAGACTAACGTGCATCTGATCCAGGCCATAGTCTTTGCAATTACTTGCTATGCATCAGAGAGCTGGACAGTGACTAGATATAAAAGAAAGAAAATTGGTGCCTTTGAGTTGTGGTGCTCAAGAAGAGTGTTGAATATGCCATGGACTGCTAGGAGAACAAATAGGTTCATCCTAGAGAGGGTGAAACCAGCCTACTCCTTGGAGGCATGGATTCTGAGGCTTTGTCTGACATACTTTGGGCATGTTGCAAAGAGCGACCAATCCTTGGAAAGGGACATCAAGCTTGGAAGGGTGGAGGGACACAGGAAGAGAGGGAGACCATCGATGAGATGGATTGATTCCGTGACTGAGGTAATGAAGGTATGCTGGAGACAGACAGTAAAGTTGGCACAGGATAGAGTTGGTTTCAGGGGTATTGGACAAAGGGTCACTATGAGTCACAAGTGACTCAATGGCACAAAACAACAGTGGCCTAGTGAGGGTAGTCTGGTGGTGAGAAGCTGCACTTCAACCCCTGAGGTACATTGTTCAAATCCACCAGCTGCTCCAGGAGGGAAGGATGGGCAATCTCCTCCCGTGTGATTTACTGCTGGGGCATTAGCCAACTCAGTGGCACACAACAGCAACAACAATGGTCTAGTGGGGAAGGAGCTGTTCTTCCAACATAAAGGCATGTGATTCGAATTCACCAGCTGATTCATGGGAGGAAGTGGGCAATCTCCTCCTGTGAGATTTACTGCCTCTGAAAACCCATTGGAAGCTCAGCTATGAGTCAGTTCTGAATTAATGGCATATAATAATAGCATCTAGTGACTTTTCTCCCTTCCCTTCTCACTTCTCATAGTTATCTATAAAAATACTGTAGGGGGTGTCATCATCTGACTTTTTAGAACTTCACAAGGTAGGGAGGAAATATTTTCAGCATTAATTGTCTAAGGCTGATTCCTATGAGATGGAGATTTTTCATAAGTCCACTTTCCAACTGTTTTGCCAATTCCGATACCAACATCCCTTCTCTGGCCTCTCTACTACTCCTGTGGACTTAGAAATTGATTGCAAGGACAATGCAGAAATCACAGACCGTAGTCACAGGGATGGTGTTTATTAGACAAATAAGAGGTTACTTGTAGATTCAGGAACACAAACACAGCTCTTCGGTCAGGACAGCATAACAGGTACACAAAAATAAATAAATGATTTATCTTTTTAATACATTCCCCCCTACCTATGGCATTGTCTAGAATCACCAGGTTTTGTGTGACATGGAGTTGATTCTGACTCAGAGCTTCCTGAACGTAAATCTTTACAAGATCACCAGGTGTTTTAGGATTGTTCTCTTTTTCCCTATAAAGCCACTGAGTGGATTTGAATTGCTAACCTTTCTGGTTAGCTGAGCAATAAATCATTGTGCCATGAAAGCTCCTTATAAGATACTTATTTTCAATAAACATAATAAATTCAGCTGGCAGCACAAACAGCTGCACAAGCACATCTCCTTAAGACAATCATTGCATATCAGGATGCAGTTGAATGAAGTGCTTCATGGATATAGACATACCCTGGAACTACTGCACGCTTGTTTCCCCATCACTTAAATAAAGCAAATACTGCGATAAAGCAAATCACATACAAATTTTGTTTGTTTCTCAGGCTATGGAAAGAAAGCACTGCTGGCCTAGTGGCAAGAAGCTGCACTGCAATCTTGAAGGCATGCAGTTCAAGGCCACCTGCTGCTCTGTGGGAGAAGGATGGACAAACTCCCGTGTGATTATGTGCCTCTGAAAACCTGCAGGAGGGTCAGCTATGGGTGGGTTCTGACTTG
Source organism: Elephantulus edwardii (assembly GCF_000299155.1). Taxonomy (NCBI): domain Eukaryota; kingdom Metazoa; phylum Chordata; class Mammalia; order Macroscelidea; family Macroscelididae; genus Elephantulus; species Elephantulus edwardii. Next base: position 16,356,638 of record NW_006399816.1, read on the forward strand.
ATGGTACACAACAATAACAACAACAGTCTATATAAAAGCTGTATTTATGCTTTGTTGTTGTTGTTGTTATGGGCCGTCGAGTCGCCTGCGACTCATAGCGACCCTATGTACAACAGCCCTAAACTCCACTCTGTCCTGTGCCAATCGCACTGTCTCCGACACTCCCATCCCAATTATCCCAATCACTGAATCAATCCACCTCATAGAGGGCCTTCCTCTCCTGCGCTGTCCCTCCACCCTCCCAAGCATGATGTCCCTCTCCAAGGACCGGTCTCTTCTCACAACATGTCCAAAGTATGTTAGACGAAGCCTCAGAATCCTTGCCTCCAAGGAGCCACCCAGTTTAACCCTTTCCAGGACAAATCTGTTTGTTTTCCTAGCAGTCCATGGTATTTTCAATACTCTTCTCCAGCACCACAGCTCAAAGGCATCAATTCTCCTTCTGTCCTCCCTGGTCATTGTCCAACTCTCTGATGCATAACAAGTGATTGCGAAGACCATGGCCTGTATCAGACGCACCTTAGTCTCCAGACACCATTGCTCTTCAGCACTTTGGAGAGGTCCCTAACAGCAGACTTTCCCATGGCAATGTGCCTTTTAATTTCCTGGCTGCTGGTGCCAAGACTGTTGACTATGGAGCCAAGCAAACTAAAGCTGTGTACAATCTCAATCTCTTCACCATCCATCCTGATGCTGCCAATTGGTCCAGTGGTGAGAATCTTTGTCTTCTTGACATTGAGCCTCAATCCATATTGTAGGCTGCAGTCCTTGACACTCTGCAGCAGGCGCTTCAGGTCCTCTTCAGTTTCAGCAAGCAGGGTGGTGTCATCCGCATAACGCAGATTGTTGATAAATTGTCCACCAATCTTGACCCCACATTTCTCCTCATAGAGCCCAGCCTCCCGGATAATCTGCTCTGCATATAGGTTGAAAAGGTATGGAGATAGGATGCATCCCTGGCGTACGCCATTCCCAATTTTGAACCATGCAGTGTTCCCTTGCTCTGTTCTGATGACTGCCTCCTGGTCCAAGTATAAGTTTTGCATTAGAACGATCAAGTGTTCTGGGATTCCCATTCTTCTCAGAGTCAGCCATAGTTTGTTATTATCTACACAGTCAAATGCCTTTGCATAGTCAATGAAACACAAATAGACATTCCTCTGGTATTCCCTGCTTTCAGCCAAGATCCATCTAACATCAGCTACAATATCTCTAGTACCACGACCCCTTCTAAACCCAGCCTGGACTTCTGGTAGTTCTCTGTTGATGTGCTGTTCCAGTCATTTTTGGATAATCTTCAGTAAAATCTTGCTTGCATGTGAAATCAGTGAGATTGTTCTGTAGTTTCTACATTCTGTTGGGTCACCTTTCTTTGGGATAGGAACAAATATAGATCTCTTCCAGTCAGTTGGCCAAGTGGTCGTTCTCCAGATTTCTTGGCACAATTTGGTGAGCACGTCCTGTGATCTATTAAGTGTACAATTTAGCATTGTAAAGAAGTTAGATACACTGTGATAATTACCAACATATGATACAGGGACATGAAGTGAGTACATGTTTAAAAAAAAATAACACCAACAGACTTGCTTGATGGAGACTGGCCACAAATCTTCAGTCTGTAAAAAACAAAGAACAAAAACACTCTTGTAACATGCTGTTGATACTTCCTTGTCTGGAACCAAGAAGAGTGAGGAAAATCACTCAAGAAAACAGTCCAGAGCACAAATGGACCTTGAGATCATCAACTCTCTGTTGACTCTGAGACCAGAAGAACTAGATGGTGCCCTGCTGCCACTGTTGACAGCTCTAAAAGGATCACAACACAGAATCCTGGATAAAGTGGCAGAATAGTGTAGAGCAAAACTCAAAGTCACAAAAAAAAAAACCCCCAGGCTTCCTGTGGATAGAGACTGGTAGAACCTCTAAACACTCTGGCGGCTTCACAACTTTCAAGATTGGAACAAAACTCACATGTGGTGGCTCTTCTTTTAGCCAAACACTACACAAGCCTGTCAGATGAACAATGACATCAGGCAGGTGCTCACTCCACAGAACAATTAACCACACAAGCAAAAAAAGTTAACATTTGCCCAGGGATAAAGCTCAGAAGATAGAAAGGGGTAGGAAACAAGGGCAAATGGAAACAAGAAGCACAAAAAGAACGTGAGTAGAGTGGGCTATTACACAGTGGGGGCTGTAATCAATGTGAGGAAACAAAATGGCTATGAGCTGTTGAATGGAAAACCCCTTGATTGTGTGAACTGTCAATCAGATCACAACATAAAGTTACACACACAGTATCTGCAATGTGCAATAAAATAAGATAGTCCTTCTACCTTCCATTTCAGTAGCTAACATATCCAATGGGGTGACATTTATTAAAACTACTAATCTCTCCTGTTTCATTTGTCAAGGACTTTCCTAAAGAAATTGGCCTTTCTGCTACTGTAGGCACACATTGGTAAAGGGTTCGATAACCAACTCTCTTTAGTGTCTCTTCCTTGATTCATGCTAAAGCACCCCCAGTTTTACCCACTAATGATTTCTGCAACCTCACAGCAAAAGTTTACACTGTGAAAAGGGCAAGTAATTCCTCAGTATTACGATAAAAAGAGTTTTGATCATGTTAAGTGTCCCCAAGTCAATGTCCACTCAAGGTGACCCTAAGTGTGCTCCATCACATTTTCAAGGCTATGACCTTTAAAAAGCAGAAAAGCAGACCCTTCTTCTGAGGCACTGCTGGGTGGCTTTGAACTACCAACATTTTGCTAGGAATCAAGTAGTAAGCCATTTATGCTATCAGGATCCTCTAGCCTTATGGCCCCCCTGACAAGGTCTCAGAAACCATTAGGGAGTCACAGACCACACTTCAAGAATTACTAGTATAGAATATAATCTTTCTTTCCCTTCCCTTTTTATTCAATTAAAAAATAAATAAATACACACACACAAACCAATGTGACCAAAGTTCTAACAGAGGTTACCTCTAAAAACAGTAAGTGATTAGGCAATGTAACTTTTTTACTTCCTCTACTTCTATATTGCTTGACTCACAATAAACAGAAATGCCTTGAGTAATTAAAAGTACTAAAGAAAGAAAGAAAAAGATGGAATTACACTTAAACACCAAGAATTATCTGAATAACATTTATTGCAACAACACCCAGGGACTATAAAATACCCCTTAGAAATGTTTTCATATGGAAAATATGAAGAGATTAGATACATAAAGCAGTGAGCTTAAATTATTAAAAACGAGACCAAACGAAAATCCTCACCCTGGGAAATACTTCATTCCCCACAGGGCTGGACAAAGGGCAGACTGCTGTGCGCTCCAGCAGAGGAATCTCCCAGAAGCAGGGCGCTAAGATAAATGAGCCTCCTGATCCCTTCAGATGCAGCTTGAACATAAACTTAAAACATATTCTCTCTCTAGAGAAGATTAGATGTGTGGAATGACTTGATCGGCTAGAAATCTCCTGGCTTCCTTCCCAGAGGAATGACAAAATTAAGCACAAAATTCAAGATCTACAAAGCAAATATTAAGTCTGGTTTTGGTGTCTACCCTCTGGTGGTACAGTGTCTTATGAGTTGGGATGCTAATCAAAAGGCCACCAGTTCAAAACCATGAGCTGATCTGCAGGAGAAAGATGAGGCAGTTTAGTCTGATTAAGATTTACAGTCTTGGATATTCATTGTTGTTAGGTGCTTTTGAGTTAAGTACAACTCATCAAGACCTATGAACAACAAATCTGAACCCTGTCCTATCCTGTGCCATCCTCATCATTTCTGACTCACTTGAGCCCACTACTGCAGTCACTGTGTCAATCCATCTGGTTGAGGGTCTTCATCTCTTTCACCAACCCTCCACCTTTCCAAGCATGGAGTCCCTCTCTAAGAAATAGCTTCTTCTAGCAGTATGTGGTGACTGCTGCAATGGGCTCTGGTGTGTCAGGAAGTGTGAGGGTGGTGCAGGATAGAACAGGGTTCAAATCTTTTGTTCATTGGGTCATTATGAGTTGTACTCGGCTCGATGGTACCTAACAACAGCAACATGTCCAAATTATGTGAGATGAAGCATTGTCATCCTTGCCTCCAAGGAACGTTCTGGCTGCACTTTCATCAAGGCCTATCTGTTGGTTTTCCTAGCAGTCCATGGGATGTTCGGTACTCTCTTCCAACACCACAGCTCAAAGGCATCAGTTCTTCTTCTGTCATCCTTAGTTATTGCCTGGCTCTCAGATGCATTGCAAGTGATTGAAAAGGCCATGACCGGAACCAGGCACACCTGATTAAAACTGACATCATTGTTCCTAAGTAATTTGGAGAGGTCCCTGACTGCAGACTTTCCTAATGCAATACATCTCTGGATCTCCTCTTTGCTAGTACTGAGGGTGTTGACTGTGAGTCCAAGTAAGAAGAAATTGTTGACAATTTCAATTTTTTCTCTATCTATCATGATGTTGCTTATTGGTTCAGTAGTGAGGTTTTTTGTATTCTTGATGTTGAGATGAAATCTATAAGGAAGGCTGTAATCTTTCATGTTCTGCAGCAAGTGTCTCAAATCCTTATATTCAGCAAGCAAGGTCATATCACATTTTAGACCCATGACAGATACTTACTGGAGGGTCTAAAATGTCTTCTCAGGCAGTGGGTTGGCACCTCCAGTCTCCCAGCTGTGTTCTCTCATTCCCCACTGTTTTTTTCCCATAATTTTAATGAGCACTTACAGAGATTTTGGATTTCCATTCATTCATTGATGCATATCCCCCACTCTTGAATAAGTCTCAGTGATTCTTGCCTTTCAAGATCCAATTCTTTTTTTGATCTTTCTTCTATCTCTTAAAATAAACCTCTTGGTATCAAAGACCCTGATGTTGGTCATCTACACCTGAGCATAAATGATTCTCCATTATTTCACTTCTCACCATAAGATACTAAAGAGTTGAATAGAAGATTTCAAAAGGCAGCACGGGATGACAAAGCAAAATATTACAATGAAATGTGCAAGGAGTTGGAGTCAGAAAATCAAAAGGGCCAAACTCGCTCAGCATATCTTAAGCTCAAGGAACTGAAGAACAAATTCAAACCTCGAGTTGCTATAATCAAGGATGCTTTTGGCAGAGTGTTAAATGATCCAGGAAGTATTAAAAGAAGATGGAAGGAATATACTGAGTCACTGTATTGAAAGGAATTGGAAGACACAGAAGAATTTCATGAAACAACATATGAGCAAGAGCCTATGGTGATGAAAGAAGAAGTTCAGGCTTCTTTGAAGGACATGGCAAAAAATAAGGCTCCAGGAATATATGGTATACCAATTGACATATTTCAGTTAACAGATGCTGCCCTGGACGTGCTCACCAAGTTGTGGCAAGAAATCTGGAGAACGACCACTTGGCCAACTAACTGGAAGAGATCTATGTTTGCTCCTATCCCAAAGAAAGGTGACCCAACAGAATGTGGAAACTACAGAACAATCTCACTGATTTCACATGCAAGCAAGATTTTACTGAAGATTATCCAAAAACGACTGGAACAGCACATCAACAGAGAACTACCAGAAGTCCAGGCTGGGTTTAGAAGGGGTCGTGGTACTAGAGATATTGTAGCTGATGTTAGATGGATCTTGGCTGAAAGCAGGGAATACCAGAAGAATGTCTATCTGTGTTTCATTGACTATGCAAAGGCATTTGACTGTGTAGATCATAACAAACTATGGCTGACTCTGAGAAGAATGGGAATCCCAGAATACTTGATCGTTCTAATGCAAAACTTATACTTGGACCAGGAGGCAGTCATCAGAACAGAGCAAGGGAACACTGCATGGTTCAAAATTGGGAATGGCGTACGCCAGGGATGCATCCTATCTCCATACCTTTTCAACCTATATGCAGAGCAGATTATCCGGGAGGCTGGGCTCTATGAGGAGAAATGTGGGGTCAAGATTGGTGGACAATTTATCAACAATCTGCGTTATGCGGATGACACCACCCTGCTTGCTGAAACTGAAGAGGACCTGAAGCGCCTGCTGCAGAGTGTCAAGGACTGCAGCCTACAATATGGATTGAGGCTCAATGTCAAGAAGACAAAGATTCTCACCACTGGACCAATTGGCAGCATCAGGATGGATGGTGAAGAGATTGAGATTGTACACAGCTTTAGTTTGCTTGGCTCCATAGTCAACAGTCTTGGCACCAGCAGCCAGGAAATTAAAAGGCGCATTGCCATGGGAAAGTCTGCTGTTAGGGACCTCTCCAAAGTACTGAAGAGCAATGGTGTCTGGAGACTAAGGTGCGTCTGATACAAGCTATGGTCTTCGCAATCACTTGTTATGCATCAGAGAGTTGGACAATGACCAGGGAGGATAGAAGGAGAATTGATGCCTTTGAGCTGTGGTGCTGGAGAAGAGTATTGAGAATACCATGGACTGCTAGGAAAACAAACAGATTTGTCCTGGAAGGGGTTAAACCGGGTGGCTCCTTGGAGGCAAAGATTCTGAGGCTCCATCTAACATACTTTGGACATGTCGTGAGGAGGGACCGGTCCCTGGAGAGGGACATCATGCTTGGGAGTGTGGAGGGACAGCGCAGGAGAGGAAGGCCCTCTATGAGGTGGATTGATTCAGTGACTGGGATAATTGGGTTGGGATGGGAGTGTCAGAGACAGTGCGATTGGCACAGGACAGAGCAGAGTTTAGGGCTGTTGTACATAGGGTCACTATGAGTCGCAAACGACTCAACAGCACATAACAACAACGACCATAAGACATTTGCTTGCTAAGCCTGAAACAAAAGACTACGGCCTGTGCAAGGCATCTAAGTCACCATCAAGTAGTAGATGACAAGGATGCTGAAGTGGAAGGCTCTTTCCAGGGCTTCTGGTATCCTGCTCCATAGGTGACCACCCTAAGCAGAGCTGTGCCCTTCTGCTGTGTGACATTAAAGCCATCCCTTCCCTGTTCTGGACTCTGTAAAAAAGTGGGTTGGACTGGTGACCTCCAGCGTGCCCCCAGCTTGACTATTCAGTGGCTGCAAGCTTTCTTTAATGCAGGGCAGCGGTCACCGAGGAGGTCTTGGGAGTCGGCATCTTGTTTTCAGTTCCTGAATTAAAAGAGGATTCAAAGGAAGCTCTCCACAAACTCCCTGCAGTGCGCCCCCTCCCTTTCCCCTTCTCTTCCTCATGACCTGTGTCTCCAAGGGGAAGATCAAACAAAGAGGTTTCAGAGGGTGGTGGAATGCGGTGTGTTTGGTTATAGTCCCAGGCTGGATGTGATTACAAAGTTCCTGTGACCGGGGAGACGCAAAGGGGAATGTGGGGGGAGGGATTCTGCCCTCTGAGAACATGTGCTGAGGCACTGTCTTCACACACACAAATAGGACCCTCAACACCATTGTGAGCCGAAGGAGCCTTCAGCACCTTCTGCGTGCCCCTCACCTCTTTAAGAAGTCTTCTTCATACGGATACAGACATACCTTGGGGATATTGCAGGTTTGGTTCAAGACCAGGGCAATGAATGGAACATCGCAACAGAATGAGTCACACATTTGGTTTCCTAGTGCATATGGAAGTTATGTTTACACTACACTGTAATCTAATGAAGTGTGCAATACAGCATTATGTAAATGTCTGAAATATTATGAAACTTACCAAAACGTGATACTGAGACACCGAGTGAGCACTTAGTGTTGGGAAAAAAAAGGAAGCCCACAGACTTGCTTGAAGCAGGGTTGCCACAAACTGTCAACTTCTAAAAAAAAAACACAGCATCTGTGAAGCACAATAAAATGAGGTAAGTCTGTGTTCATTTTTTCCATAAAGACTATTGGAAGACTAGAAACTTTCACAGATTCAAGGAATTAATCAGTGACTTTCTGTTGAGGTTACATTTCAACATCTATTTCTTAAATAGTGGCTTTCTCAGTGGTAAGGATCACAACTAATTCCTGTCTTTATTTCTATTCCTGCCCATCACATATATGAAGCTCCAGAAGCCTGCTTGGTGTACACATGTATGTATAGATGAATTAATGGAGATGATGAATGAATGAAGAAGTTCACTTTTCCACCAAGGCCAAAAGCAGTATTTTTTTTAAAAAAACTTTTTGTTGTGATTTGGGTGAAAGATTACAGTGCAAATTGGTTTCCCATTCAAGAATTCATTTTGTTTTGTCATATTGATTACAGTATTTGCAATTTAACAGCACTCTTCCCATTTCCCCCCTGTGTTTCTCGTTTCCACTAGCCCTTCTTTCCTATTTCTTTGTATCTTCTGGACAAATGCTGCCTTTTTGATCTCATGAGGCTGATCTCTGTAAGGAGTATGTACCCCTCTAGTGTTAATGTTCGTTTTCTAAATGTCTATTGTTTGAAAGTTGAGCCACCAGGATTAGTTCAATTCCATGCCTAGTGTTGGAGGTTCAACCAGTGCTTAGACTATTTTGTGTTTTGTTCTGCATTCTTCTTTCACTCAACCTTCTATTATGAGCCCTTTCAGATTGGTCAGCCATACTTTTAAAGTTAGTGAATTATTTTTCATCAAGGGTTACTCAGCAAGTCACTTCATTTCCATTTTCTTCACCATAACTCACAAAAGTTTGACCCTGTAAGAGTGATAGTATTAGTTAGAGAAGCAGAGAGAGCGTTCCCTGGCCCTTTTAGCTGTAAGGAAGACAGCTCTCTAGATCAGTCTTACCTCAAAAATAGATGTCAGTGTTTATCTCAAGTAGATACTAGAGAAAGGACTCTTGGTGGCACAGTGATCAAATAATTCAGCTACCAACAAAAAGGTTGGTGCGAAAATAGTGAAGGAGGCTGCTTCTGATCTCTATTAACACCACAGAGAGTTATATTCCCATCAGCAACATCCATAGTACAAAACAAATAAGGTCAGACATGGCCCCCATGCTTATGCACCTACTTCTACTTATTTCAATACCAATCTTACTCCTCTATTGTTGTGAGGTGCCATCGAGTCACCTGTGATTCATAGCAATCCTATGTACAACAGCTCTGAAGCCTATACTGTCCTGAGTCAGTTTCATTGAATCCAACACACCTACCCTCATTGCTCCAATTACTGTATCAATCCATCTCACCCGAGGTCTTCCTCTCCTGCACTCTCTCTCAACTCTTCCAAGCATGATGTCCTTCTCCAAGGACTGGTCCCTCCTGGCCACGGGCCCAAAGTATGTGAGATGGAGCTTCAAAATCCTTGCCTCCAAGGAGAAACTTGGTTTCACCCTCTACAAGACAGACTTATTTGTTTTCTTGACAGTCCATGGTATGTTCAAGAAACTTCTCCAGCAACACAATTCAAAGACGTCAATTCTTCTGTCATCTTTGCTCATTGTCCAGCTCTCTGATGCATAACAAGTAATTGTGAAGACCATGGCCTGGATCATACAGAGCTTAGTCTCTAGACTGACACTGTTGCTTCTCAGTAATCTGAAGAGTAGAAAATCTGACAGCAGATATTCACAGTGCAATTTGTCTTTTGATTTCCTGACTTTTGACGCCAAGAGTGTTGATTGTGGAGCCAAGCAAGCTGTTAACAACCTCAATCTCTTCTTCATCTATCATGGTGCTTCCAATTGACCCAATGGTGAGAATCTTTTTTTTCTTGATGTTGAATTTCAATCTATATTGAAGATTACAATCTTTGACCTTCTGCAGCAAGTGCTTCTACTTGGTTCAAAATTCATTTCAGTGACCACACAGATCTCACAGACCCATACTCACAGTTATGGGATGTATTAGGTAACTTAGGTTCTTATTCAGGTAGGGAGCAAGATACTACTCTTCAGTACAGACAGCTTCTCAAGTTTACTTACATGATAACAGGACTTTTGACCTTCAGCCTCACTGCTTAAGGCAGTGTCACAAAGGTTCCTTAGCCCTGCCATTTATGGCATGTTCTCTCAGTCCTCCGGCGAGCTTAGCCCCCGGCTCTGGTTCATTGGGCAGCAGTCCCAGGTCAGCTCTGTCCACCTCGTCATGTGGTAAAAGCCAAAGTCAATGACTAGGAAAGGCATTTTGAACAATAAATCCATGACACCACAGTTGGTGGTTCAAACCCATCAGCTATTTTGCAGGAGAAAGATGAGGTAGTCTTCTCCTATAAAGATTTACAGTCTTGGAAACCCCACGGGTGGGTCTACTCTGTCCTGTTAAACTTACTGCTTGTTGAGTTACCGGTGAATTCAAACTGCAAGACACATGCAACATTTTTGTTGTTGTTTTGTTTTTTATATGCAGCATTTTGAGTTAGCAGCACAACCTGCCTGTGGACTTGGTCACCAGAGTTTCTTTTCTATCCTAAAGGGCCATTATTAGTTGGAATCAACTTGATAGCAGTGGGTAGATTATAGGGAAGCTATGAAGCTCTTTACGGATTTAACGTTATTGTTATCTTGCAGATGAACCTAAATTGCCCAGGGGTATACCCTTCTCATTAATACTTCTTTATGGACTTTTCTCCTTTCCCTTTCTAATTTCTCCACTCACTGAGCTGGACTTCCTAGGATCATCCTTCAGAAAAAATAATTTCTAATCATTTCCTCCAAGTCTTTGTTGAGGACTGCTTTTGGAGAGACCCAAGTTAAGGCAACCATTCCCAAGCTCCTCAAAAAGAGAAATGACTAGAAGGGCAAAGCATCCTTTTCTCTTTTTATGGGGGGGCGGGGGTGTTAACTAGCTTATTTACAAAATTCTAATACAAATTCAAACAAATTCTTTCAATTTCCCTCACCCTTCCACCCAACAAATTGTACAACCCCAAGATTAATCCCCTATTGCCCCTGTACATCCACATCCCTCTACTTCCAGCCTCTCCCACCCCTCCTGGATCCTGATACTCATTCTGCAATAACGATCTTATACAATATTTATCCTTGTGGGACTGAGTTAGTTCACTCAGCATGATGCAGAGCATCCTTTTCAAAGCCATTTGACAAATATATTCACTGGCTCAACTCTGGCTGAACATCTTCTCCACGAAGAATTCTGTATCAGGTAATGGGGATGGCAAGAAATGTCCCCAAGTGATGAGGGAGGTCACAGATGGCAACACGAAGAACTAGTTTACAGCCACAAGGACCACTTGTTTGGCTGCAATGCTGACTCAATGCAGCTCTTAGGGAGGAGAACAGCTTCAAGTGCCTGCATCATCTGTCCATTCTTTGTCTATTCCTTCACATTCCCCCTCTATTTCCAGGTTTGGTTGACTTTGTTTTTTGTTTTTGTTTTTGTTTTTTTTATTTTAAACCATCCCAAACAAAAACTCTATACTTATTGAGCCATAACTCTACATTATCCTTCTCTCCCACGAAGACTCTGAAAACTGTATTCTACTTTTGGTCTCCATGCATTTGCTTATTTGGACTATTTCCTGTAAGTGCTATCTTGCAATATTTGTCCTTGTATATCTTACTTCTTTCACCTGGCATTATGTCTTCAAGGTTCATCAATGTCATACATTCTATTTTCTTTCTTTTCTATGATTGCATAATAGTCCATTGTATGGACATACCACATTTTATCCATTTACCTACTGAGATATTTGTGTAAGACCATATGCTGAGAGGGAGGAGGCAGCAGTGGGATATGTGATTGTTGTTGTTGTGTACTGTCAAGTCACAATCAATTCACAGTTGACCCTCCAGTGGATTTTTAAAATTTTTTTTCTTATTTTATTATTTTGTGTGTGTACCATCAAATCAGATCTGACTGGTACAGAAGGAGATTGCCCCTCCTTCTCCAGCACAGCATCTGGTGGATTTGAACTGGCGAAGAGGCATCTTACAGGTACACAGGAAAAGCCGGACGGAGGAGGTGCCAGGGACACGGAGAACGTGCTCCTGGGCAGAGGAGAAGCCTGGAA
>NW_006399816.1:16372098-16376239 GCF_000299155.1 Elephantulus edwardii
AGTGCGGTTGGCGCAGGGTAGAGCAGGGTTTAGGGCTGTTGTGCATAGGGTCACTATGAGTCGCAAACGACTCGATGGCACATAACAAAAACAACAACAACCTCTCAGATTGCAGTGTAGTTTCCTGCCACTGGGCTACCAGAGCTCCCTTGGGATATGTGATTGCAGGTCCTATTCAACTAGATTATTCTACAGCTCAATCCCTGACCAGCTGTGAGTTCTTAGACAAGCTCCTTGTGCTTTTCTTGGATTACTTAGAGAAACTCTGTCATAGTTATCTAGTGCTGCTGGTTAACAGAAATCTCACAAGAAGTGGATGACTTTAACAAACAGAAATTTATTCTCTCACAGTTTAGGAACCTATGTCTGCATTACAAGCACTGGTTCTGGGAGGAGGCTTTCTCTCTCTGTCAGCTCTGTCCTTGTCTCCTTTCAGTGCCTGTTCTGTGTCTAGAAGACTCCTTGTGCAGGAACCCTGGGTACAAAGAAGGTACTCTACTCCTGGCTTTTCTTTCCTAATGGTAGTTTCTACATCCTTTTACTTTATGTAAGATTAAAAAAAAATGATACCTGCTACACTCTTGGGAAATTTCCCTTACAAACATAAGGGCTGCAATCTTAGTAAGAGTTCTACATCCCTAGCCCTCAAATGCCTTGCACGGGGTCAGAGCTGGACTTGAGCCAGGTAGTGCTGCATTCCCCCTAAATGCCTTACATCAAATGGAACTCAGTAGGGTACAGCACCCTGACCTTCTATATAGTAGGAAGAATACATGATCAGGGATGGAAGGACACTCATTAAGAACCTGCTTATGCAGACAACACATTTTACTTCTTAAAAGTTAAAAGGACTTGGACAATTTACTAACAAAGATAAAAACTATAGCCTTCACTATGGATTATATATCAACATAAAGAAAATCAGAGTCCTCACAACCAGACCAAAAAGCCTCATAATAATAAATAGATAAAATATTGAAATTGTCAAGAACTTGATTTTACTTGAATCAATAATCAACACCCATGGAAGCAGCAGTCAAACTATTAAGCCACATATTCCATTATGCAAATCTGCTGCCAAGGACCCCTTTAGAGGGTTAAGAATCAAGATGTCACTTTGAAGACTAAAGTGAGCTTGACCTAAGCTATGGTATTCTCTATTGCTTACTATGTAAATGAAAGCTGGTTAATAAACAAGGAAGACGAAAGAACTGATGCCTTAGAATTATATGGTTGGTGAAAGATATTGAATGTACCATGGACTGACACAAGAACAAAACAATCTGTCTTAGAGAAAGTGCAGCTGGAATGCTCCTTCAAAGTAAAGATGAGAAGACTTCATCTTAGGGGCTTTGAACATGTTATGAGGAGAGGTTGAAAGGACAATTTGTTTGAAGAAAAGGATTAGTGGGGGAAAGAGGAAGACCCTTTAACAAGATGTACTGACACAATGGTTATATTTTATTCTGTTGTAGGTAGGATTGTTCTGAGTCAGAATCAACTTGATGGCAGATAATAACATCTCACCCTATGTCTCTTACAGCAGATTGACTGATCACATTGGATCACATCATGGGAGATGATTACATCATTACATGATTGTCACACTCTAGCTTTGCATAATTACTGACAGCCCATTCAAGTTGACACATATTTTGGGAAAACACAGTTCAAAGTGTGACAAACTCTATGGGCCTTTCATTAGGTGTCCTGTCTAAATCACAAAATGAAGAGAACAAACAGATGAGATTTTCTTGGCTGTAATATTTATGGGCGGAGATGGTCAGGTCTTCTTTCCACAGGGATCCTGGGTGGGTTCAAGCCATCAATCTTTTGCTTAGCACCTGAACTCTTAACCACTTATGCCAGTGGTGTAGACTCTCTAGTATAAAGGCATTTGGCACTAAAGGACAGAATAGAATTTCTTCCCTTAAAAGAAGCATAATGAAAAGGAAGCCAAAACCAGAACAAGTTGGCAGTGATGTAGCAGTGGTAACATGATCCCTTACTTGGCTCCTGGCTTGCCTCCTCCACCCACTCCCATTCCTGCAGGGGTGTCCACATGTACTTGGTTCACTGTTGTTCAGGGCCTGCTGGCAACCAGAGAGTGTCTGCCCCACCACCCTGCATGCCAGTTATCTGCTCCTGTTGCACAGGGTATCCCTGGAAAGGTTGGGGACAGAGGGGACAACATCAAAGGGGCCTCAGCAAGGACTGGTCACAATCACAAACTCCAACCCAGAAGTCAAGGATGTGTGTCTTGTGGTCCTGAGCCCCTAAGCCTGGGGGTGTCAGAGAGAGGCAGGGACACCTACAGGGCTGCTGCTTTGAGTCAGAATGAGGTCAGGAGAGCAAGTGTGGTGGGATGGTGGGTTTGGCCAAGGCCAGGCAGTTTCTCTGTAATTTGCAACATTCTGCAGGAGGCTCCATCAGATACCGTGGGAGGTGTAGCCACTGTGGTCCTCCTTAGAAAGACACTAGGAAAAGAATTGGCTTTGAGCCTGGCTGTGGCCTCCAGGGAAACTGATTTGACTGGTGTGTGAGTTTCTCTCTCTCTGTGCCCTACTCTGTCCCTCTGCTCTACACAACAAATAAGAGAATGAGATCTCAAATCAACTCTGTCCTCAAGGTGCATGATCTAAACCTCTATGTAAGGGGGAAACAATCTTCAGCCTCCTTCTTCTCCATATGCCTCTCTCCAAACCTCCAAGCTCAAGTAGACAGGGCTCCCTTGCTGAGCCAAGACCCTTCTGATTAGGAGGGGAGACAGACAATAAACTCATTCAGCCTGAAGTTTTGTGGTTTTACTGTGTTTCCCTATACAAATCTCAAAAGAGGAGATGGAAGGAGAGATATTTGAGATAACTGACCTAATTAGCTGTGTGACTGTGGGTGAGTTACTTCACTTCACTGATCTTCCATACCATGTTGATTATAATCCTATCTTTGCCTTGTTATAATGATTACATGTAGAAAATTGTTCAGAGATTATAGGAATAGATATATTTTTCATCTCAAGCCAGTGAAAAGAGATTTTTGAGCTTCAATGCATTCTTTCTCTTCTGTCGTAAGACCCACCATACTGGTTATTAGCATGCACAATTTGTTTGCAGAGGGTGAGGCTCTTTCGGCAGTGAAAGATTTTTAACAAGTTCACCCATGATAGCAACACTAATTAGAGGCTATGAAAAGATGTTAGGGCCAACAGGGTTCTGAGAGGCCCCACTGTTGGCTAGCCCAATCATAAAAAATATTATGAAGGTAGGAAGAAAAGAGGTCCTGTAATGGGACACAGCCTGGGTGGCTATATCAAAGCTCCCTATATCAGCTCGCTGATCTGCACTTCTCTAAATTTCCACCCAAGAACCCTTTACGGCTGAGAAGAAGAATGTGTACTCTCAAGAGGTCTAGATAGGCATACAGAATTGGCTTTTGGCCAGTTGGAAATTTCTTAGAACACACTTGTGTTCTCAAATTTTCTGCAGAATCTTGTATTCTATGCCAAAATATATATGTATTTAATCTAAAATGTTAAAAACTAACCCAACAAAACATACCTCCCCACCTCCATAAAATCTTCAAATAGATTCTTGCAGAAGATGCCATGTGTTCAACCTGATGTTGTTATCGGCCTTTGAGTCAACTATGGCTCATAGTGATGCTATGAACAATACATGTGGACCCTGGCCTATCCTGTGCCATCCCCACCATCTCTGGTTATCTATGGTTACAGTCACTCTGTCAATCCATCTTGCTGAAGATCTTCCTTTATTTGCTGACCTTACACCTTTCCAAGTATGATGTCCTTTTCCCAGGATGCCCCTCCTAACAACATGCCCAAAGTATTGTGAGGCTTCACCATCCTTCACCAAGTTCAAGGATCACCCTTGTTACACTTTGTCTAAGAAGCTTTTGTTTATTCTTTTGGCTATTCATGGGATATTCAGTGCTGTTCTCTAACACCTTAACTCAAAGGCATTGATACTTCTGTCTTCTTTATTCAAAGTCCAACTTTCAGGTGTGGAACAAGTGATTAAAAAGACAGTGGCCATTGGGGTGGGGGTAAGACTGAGAAAAACTGGATGAAATATGTTTACGGCATTGAAGTCTATGGGGGAGAGAATAGTCTAAAAGTATTATA
>NW_006399816.1:16377209-16407443 GCF_000299155.1 Elephantulus edwardii
GGCACAAATCAAGTTACAGAGGGAAGGTAGTTCTTAAAATAAAAGGCCTATTGACTAGAACTTTTTCTATTATAGTATAAAGGTTAGGAACCACAAGATGTAGAGGCTTAATGATGTCATTTATTGTTCTTAAGTCCTGGACCAAATTCCATCTACCACTGGGTTGTTTTACAGCTCGGAAGTCCGCATGCAAGGCAGAGGTGAAGTAAGGAACGGCTTATGAGGTTTTCCATCAATTCCAACTACTAAGAAATAGTGAGAAGAGTTGGGACCTCAGAAGGCTTTTAGGATCAAAGAGTAGGCTCATGTGTCCAGGAGAAAACGAATATACTTACCAATAATGTTAATGCTCTCCCACAGCTCTTCTGGGAAGATCTAAATCGTTGAAGCATCCTCCTTTGTTTCCAGCTGGGAGCTCGGGCCTGTCAGTCCTGTCAGCCGCGAGTACCTGATGTAGGCCACCCTTGGCCAAGTGTCCTTCAGATCCACACTGAAAGCAAGTGAGTGGGAGCTTCCTCTCTACTCCCTTGCCTATCTGTGGCTCTCGTCTGTGACACTGTCTACTGAAGTGGCAAAGCTTTCCACAGTGGAAGGAATTCTGACCTTTATTACCTTTGGGTGGCACTGTTTATGAGTAAAACTTCCTTTTCCTGACAGAGACTTTGGATTTCCACTCATTCATTGCATTTTTCTCCCTGCCCACACCCTCCCTGGAATTCACTCTTCTCTTTGAAAAGTAAAAGAAAAATTCTTTCATTGTTATACAATCCCTCTCCCCAAGTCCACTCCACTCTGCAGCCTTCATTCTGGACTCCTGTCATGATAATTATACCTAATTATATATCCCTTTTAAACAGTTTTCTCCGTCATCTGTTTCAATGCAGTATACATTATTTATTTCCTCTTTCTCAATCTCCCCCCAACCCCTAAGTCAGTCCTGTTTTACAACAGTGGCACTATTCAATAGTTATCTTTTTGTGACTGGGATATTTCACTCAGCATAATGTCCTCCAGGGTCACCCATTTTGTATAATATTTCATGAGTTCCTTGTTCTTCAATGCAGCATAGTATTCCATTGTGTGAATATACCACAGCTTCTCTATCCATTCATTTGCTGATGGGCACTTGGGTTTTTTCCAACTCTTTGCTCTTGTGAATAAAGATGCAATGAACATGGGTGTGCAGGGACACCTTTTATGGTGTGCATGTTCCAGTTTCAGAGCAAAACTGAAAAAGGCTGTCTTCACCTTTTCTCTTTGCCCCTAACACCCAGGCTGGCCTATTCAACTGTTCCCACCTCACATCCTCAGCATAAACAAAACATTACCAGAGTTAACAATAACAACAACAACAACACACTCATGCATACACTATCTTTCTCTTTCCTGAATCTTTTTTCAAGAGAGTGGGATGAGGTTTCAAAAACCTAGGTGGACCCAGTAGCAGTAGCAAAGTTTAATATGATAGCAAACAGTAAATGTTGAAGAGGATGTGAAGAGATAGGAACTCTCATACACTGTTGGGGTTATTGTCAAATGGTACAACCACTCTGGAAGACAGTCTGGTGTTTTCTTAAAAAGCTGAACATAGAAATTCCATATGACTCAGCTATTCCACTGCTAGGAATATACCCCGAGGAAATTAGAACTGAGACACAGAGACTTGTATGCCAATGTTCACAGCAGTGTAATTCATAATTGCAAGAACATCGAAAGAGCCCAGATGTCCAACCACAATATAATGGATTGAGAAAATATGTGACATTCACACAATGGAATACTACACAGCACCTCAGGAGCAATGATTCTGAAAATCACTACATAACTTGGGAGAAAATGGAAAGCATTATGCTAAGTGAAATAAGTCAATCTCATAAGGACAAATACTGCATAAAACCATTATCATAGAAAGATAAGTAATAAAACATTTATGAGGACTCAAGGGAAGGAGAAAGGGAGATAGAGGGGTAAGGATGGACAGGGGGGAAATCATAGGGTCACACAGTTTGTTGAAGGGAGGAAGGGTAAAGGAAAAGGGAAAGACCTGGTGGGATAGTGGGCATGGTTCATAATGAATGGGAATGATTGTATGAAACACAATGTGAATGAAGGATAGTGTGAAATACAAGGTTTACAAACTTTGTAGGCAAACCAACATAAATAAAAAAATTTTAATTTAGATTTATAAGAAAGAAAGGGGGGGAAAAGACAAGCCTGCCTTAAACCCACAAAATCTTGGGGTATTTCACAATCTCCTTTCTTCTCAAAGGGTGACCTGGCCACAACTAAGCTTGCCCCTGCTGCAATCTGAGCCAGGTTTGCCACCCCCTTTACTTTAGTGATGGATGAACTAAAAGTATTAGAATTTGAAGCCCTATCACTCATTAGGACAAAGGTACTTTATAATTTCTCTGAAATTGTTTTCTTATTTGAAAATAAAGGCACTTCTGCATCATCAAAATTTTTAAAAATAAGGCTATGTGGCCTAGGTGCTGTAATAATCAGAGGTCTTGGATTATAAACAACAGAAACTGGCTCTGGGTAACTGCCTCAGAAATTTATTGGAAGATGTGAGACAGTGCAAAACTAAAGAAGAAACTGAAAACTCACATGCTAGAAGGAAACAGAAAGGTAGTTACAGGAACCTGAGATGCAGGAACTTGTGGATGGTCACTTTAGGATAACAGAGCTAGGACAAATTGGTCCCAGACATTTTCTGTACCATCTGCTTAGCAATCAACTTCCTGGAAGAGTATATCTGATTGACCTAACTAAGGGCACAGACCCTATCCCTCAACTAGAGAGAATGGAATCACTTGATAGGCAGTTCCTCCAAGACTGTATCACATCAAGTGGGGCTTTGTCTACTTGCTCTTTTTCCTGCACTTAGAACCTTAGCATATGGTAAGGACTAACAAAAAAGTTAATAAAAGGAATTCCTTCTCGCTCTGGATGTTGATAAGATTCTTACTTAACAATTCGAATAGGTTATTGTTCTTCTAATCAAGCATCCCCAACTAAAGTCATGGTCATTCCCCCTGAGATGAGAAAGCATAAAGTGAAATTGGAAAAGCAAGGCTAACCATAATAAATTTGGAATCAGAGGACCTAGGTTCATGTTGTCACTCAGCCACTGTGTGTGACCCTGGATAGGTGTAAGTGGATGCGGTGGTGTGTGTCATCCAAGTCCTCCCCTCCTCCCAAGAGGAAGATATTCTGCAAGCAGCTGAAAATTGGAGGTGAATGGCTCTCTCTTAAGTCCCCTGAAGGATTTTCCCTTGGATAAAGAGGACCCAGGGTCACATTCTCTTCCTGGGGTAACACAATGACTGCCTCCACACAGAGCTGTTTTAGTTTGGGTTCCCTTGAAGCAGAATCTTAGATGGAGAATTGTCTGTAGAAAGTTTATCAGAGTGTGTACCATAGAGCAACTGGGTTGGTTTGGGGATGCTCTTTGGAGATACACCTATAAGGAAGTGAAGACGCAGGGTTGGAAAAAAGATCAAGACAACTTCAAAAGTAATTGGAACAGGCATTCAAGAGACCCTGTAGGGAAACTATGAAGTTGGTGTGATGATCAAGTTTGTGACACAAGTCTCAGAGTGATTTGGCATTTATGATCTGGTCATTGCCCATGATGGTGTTTTGTATATTATAATGATCCCCATGATGAGATTTACTATAAACAGCCACTCAGTTGAAAGGGGCTTTCTTAGGGAGTGTGGTCTGCACCAAATACATATGAACAATCTGGCAGACCTTACTGTCTTGTTTTGGGCTTCTATATTTGACTCATTATCATCTGACTTCCATTTCTTTGGACTTGAACCAGCAGCTTTCAGGATGGTCTACTGATCTTGAGTTTATTAGCCCCTGTAGCAACGTGAGTCAGGAGAAGCCTCTAGTCTGATGTCTGATCCACATACTTGTGACTTGCCAGCCTCTACAATCATGTGAGCTATTTCCTGGAGATAAATATCTCTATACACATACACATATAAGGAGCTTTCTAGTGTCTTAGTGGTAAGGAATTGTGCTGCCAACCCAAAGGTACATGTTTGAAATCCACCAGCTGCTCTATGGAAGAAAGATGAGCAATCTCCTCTCATTTGATTTACGGCTTCTGAAATCTCACTGGAGGCTCAACAATGGGTCAATTCTAACTCAATGATCTATAAGAAAACAGCTTTGGGGAGCTCTGGTGGCCTAGTGGCAAGAAGTTGCAACTACAATCCCAGAGGCGCCCGGTTTGAATCCACCAGATGCTCTGCCGGGGAAGGAGGGGCAATCTCCTCCTGTACCAGTCAGATCTGATTTGACGGTACACGCACACAAAAATAATAAAATAAAATTTAAAAAAAGAAAGAAAACAAACAACATATACATATATAGGGAGCTCTGTTGGTGTAGTGGTAAGGAGTTGCACTGCCAACCCAAAGTCAAGTGGTTCGAATCCACCAGTTGCTTCTTGGGAGAAAGAAGGGCATCTCCTTTCATGCAATTCATAGCCTCTGAAAACCCAGTGGAGGATGAACTATAAGTTGGTTCTGGCTCAACGGTATATAGTAACAACATACGTGTATAGACTCAAGCCACAATTTTTCAATTACTTCATATGCATCTGAAAGCTGGATAATGCATAAGAAAGATCAAAGAAGAATTGATGCCTTTGAATTGTGGTGTTGGCAAATAATTGTGAATATACTATGTACTGCCAAAAAACCAAATCTGTCTTGAGAGAAGTACACCCAGAGTGCTCCTTAAGAGAAAAAATTGTGAGACTTTGTTTCACACACTTTGGGCCTGCTGTCAAGAGAGTCCAGTCTTTGGGAAGGATAGCATGTTTGGAAAGGTAGAAAGCCAACAGAAGAGAACAAGATTCTCAAAGGAATGGGTTGATGGAGTAACTTCAACGGTGAGTTAAACACAGTAGAATTTTTGAGGATGAAGCAGGACTTGGGTAAGGTTTTGATATGTGTAGGGTCCCTCTGAGTTGGAGCAACTCAGTAGCACCTAACAACAAATTTTAGTTGATTTTGCTTCTCTAGAGAACACAGCAAAATCAGAAAGGGAGTGCATCAAGGCTACATCCTGTCTCCATACCTTTTCAATCTATATGCAGAACAGATCATTCAGGAGACTGGGCTTTATAAGGAGAAATGTGGCATCAAGATTGGAGGAAGACTCTTCAACAACCTATGTCATGCAGATGACATAACTTTGCTTGCTGAAACCGAAGAGAACCTGAAGCACTTGCTGCAGAAGGTCAAAGACTGTAGTTTGCAATATGGATTGAAACTCAACCTCAAGAAGACAAAAATTCTCACCACTGGGCCAACTGGCAGCACAATGATGGATGGAGAGGAGATTGAGGTTGATAACAGTTACAGCTTGCTTGGCTCCACAATCAACACTCTTGGCACCAGCAGTCAGGAAATCAAAAGACAAATTGCATTAGGTAAATCTGTGGTCAGAGGCCTTTCCAGAATGCTGAGAAGCAGCAATGTCAGTCTAGAGACTAAGGTATGCCTAATCTAGTCAATGGTCTTCACAATTACTTGATATGCATCAAAGAGCTGGATAATGACTAAGGATGATAGAAGAATTAACATCTTTGAGTTGTGGTGCTGAAGAAGAGTCTTGAACATACCATGGACCACCAAGAAAACAAATAGGTCTGCTTGGAGAAAGTGAAACCAAGTCTTTTCTTGGAGGCTAGGATTTTTTTTTAAGTGCTGTAACATTTATACATGTATATAAGCATTTAGAAGAAAAAAAATCCAAAGATGTATAGTTTCCAAAAGAGGTCAAGTCATAGAATTCTGCTAAATATTAATAATTAAAGAAATTTCAGGGAGAGGTTAGTGGTGGCCAACAGGGTCAGGAGGAGTATGGGCCTCTATGAAAATGTCAACGTGAACCCTAAAGAAACTAGAACTGCCACCCAAGCAGATATAGGCACACCCATGTTTATTGCTGGGAGGCTAGGATTTTGAAGCTCCATCTTATATACTCTGGGCGTATCCTTGGAGAAGGACATCATGCTCAGAAAGGCAGAGGGACAGTGCAAGAGAGGAAGACCCCAGATGAAATAGATTGATATAGTGACCAGGTCAATGGGGGTAGGTGTGTCAGAGTCAGTGAGACTGGCTCAGGACAGGGCAGGCTTCAGAGTTATTATACATTGGGTTGCTATGAGTCACAGGCAACTTGACAGCATATAACAACAACAACAACAACAGAGAACTCAGCTGCAATGGTCCTTCAGTCGGTCTCCAATTGAAGCAAGAAGAGGACCTGGCCCTTACATGCTGACTTCAGCAGTTGGAGTCAGCAACTTGTGAATGAAAATAATTCCCAGTGAGCTGGGAATGAATGTGAAGACCTAAAGAGGGAACAAGGAGGTCAGTGCTGTGGTCACTAGAGTGCCTAGCTCATCATGTTCTTGTGAGAACTGAATGAGATAAAATGTGTCCAAGGCTTAGCAATGCATCAAGCATAGAATGTTAGGCAGGAAAAGTTACCTAACACTATTTCATCTACAATAATTTTTACAGTTACGACTCATGTCATAATATTAGGCTGATTCACATAACATTCTTATCATTTAACCATATTTGATCAATAATATAGGGATTTCATAAGATGTTGTTAGTAGTTGCTGTCAAGTGGAGAATGACCTGTACTAACCCTTTAACAACAGATCTGAATCCTGTCTGATCCTGCGCCATCCTCACAATCTCTGACACACTCAAGCCCATTGTAGCAGTCACTGTCAATTCATTTAGTTGAGTTCTTCCTGTTTTTTGCTGACCCTTCACTTTTCCAAGGAATAACTTCTCCTAGCAACATGCCTGAAGTATGTAAGAAAACCCTTTATCATCCTTGCCTCCAAGAAGCACTCTGGCTGCACCTTTTCCAAAATATTTGTCCTTTTAGAACAATACGGAATATTCAGTACTCTTCACCAACACCACAGCTCAAAGGCATCAATTCTTTTCTCATCCTTATTAATTGTCCAGCTCTCAGATGCATAGCAAGTGATTAAAAAGACCATGGCCCGAATCAAGCAAACCTTTGTCTTCAAACTGACATCATTGCTCCTCACTGAAAGGTCACTGACTGCATACTTTCCCAGTGCAATAAGTCTCCTAATCTGGTGACTGGTGGTATCAAGAAAGATGTGGATCCAAGTAAGATGAAGTTGTTGACTGTTTCAATATTTTCTCCATATATCATGATGTTACCTATTAGTCCAGTGCCGAGAATTTTTGTATTCTTGACATTTATATACACTCCATATTGAAGGCTGTAGTCTTTGATCTTCTGCAGCAAGTGCTTCAAGTCCTTCTCACTTTCAGCAAGCAAAGTTCTGTCATCTGCATTATGCAGGTTATGGATGAGTCTCTCTTCAATCCTGATGCCACATTCTTCTTCATAGAGCCCAGCTTCCCAAATAATTTTCTCAGCATGTAGACTGAATAGATATAGAGAAAGGATTTCATAAGATACAACCCAATAATAACAACACATTATCTTATATCCAATCTATATGCTCTATAGGATTTTTTTTAAAAAATTACATTGGTTTGCATACAAAGTTTATATAAATTGTATTTCATACTATTCTTCATTCACATTTTGTTTCACATAATCATTCCCATTCAGTGTGGAGCTTTTGTTTTTTCATTCATTATGTTTTATAAAACCAATCACCATTAAACCATGCCCATCATTTCCCTGTCTTTCCAGATCCCCACCAGATCTTTCCCATTTCTTTTACACCCTCCCCAACTCCACTCACCAGATTTTGCAACCCTATGATTTCCCCCTACCCACCCTCATCATTCTGTTCTTACCTTTCCCGCCCATGGATCTCCATACATATTTTACTAGTCACCCTTCTGTTTTTATAATGGTTCTATGCTGTATTTATCCTTATGAGACTGAGTTACTTCACTCAGCATAATGCTCTCCAGTCTCTCCCAAATGATGTAGTAATTTTCAAAGTCATTCCTCTCCATAGAATTATTTTGAGGATCGACTAGAGTTGGATATTTATGGAAATGCTATATAAAGTTCCATTAAAATGTTAACAGTAGATTAGAATTAATATCTATTTTTATTACTGTTGTTGTTATGGGCTGTGAAGTCAGAATTGCCTCATAGATAATCCTTCAGTGGGCTTTCAGATACTAAAAAAGGAGAAGCTTGTCCATTTTTCTCCCAGGGAGAAGTTGATGGATCCAAACCATACATATTTGGGTTAGTGGTGCAGCTCCTAAGAAAAAACATCTAATAAAACAGCTAGATTAGGTCATCACCATCCACTGACAATGAACTGATGGAAATGTCCATAAAGTAAATGACAGCCTACTTTGTTCTTTACTGACTCAGTAATGTGCAGGTCCTCACCCCTTTCCAAGTGTCCTTCCTATCTTGGAGACTTCTTCACCTGCCCCAGAACAAGCATTTTATGTTCTTTCACTCCAAATTCTTCAGTGAGTCCCACTTCCTGTGAGCTCCCGACTCTTCTGGGCATGGCCATTCTCTGTGGGCTGCTGCCACATTCACCACTCGGGCCTTTTCTTAGCCACTAGGCCCCAAGCATAGAAAAGCCCTGTCCTCAACGTGTCATACTCACCAGGCACCACCTCAACGAGGGACTGACTAGTTTCCAGAAGGGAAAACAACCTGACCAGTGTGGCTTTTCTCAACCTGCTTCTCAGATCCGTCACTGGCACCCAGGCTGCCTTACCTGTCAGCATGGCTTGTCCTGCATGGAAAGCCCAGCTTAGCCCCAGCTCCAGGCTTTTTGAAGTATATCTGCCTTCACAGGGCAAGTTCAACTTTCTTGAAATATTAACTCATGTATTTTTTAAATTTATATTTGTGTGTTCGTTTGGATGGACCCTGTTGGCCATGGAGTGGAGGAGCCTGTAATCTTTACAGAAACAGATGGCCAGACCCAGTTCTTTGTAGTGCACTGGGTGGTCAGACTGCCAAGCTTTCAGCTACCCAAGTAGACTGTGCCACTCACGGATCTTTCCTTAAAACTATAAGAAGGAGAGAGAACAAACCTTCCTCTCATCTAAAGGCCCAGACCCTGAGTTCTCAGTGTTCTGCCTCAGGACAGAATTCTTGACAGGATGACTGGCAGTGGAAGCATTCTTTCACTGGAATCTGCCCCCCCTTCTGAGGTTGTCATTTCTCCAGGACAATTACATAAACTCAAAATTGCCCCAAGAAGATTGTAGTCCAGGTTGCTGAGTATTAAACAACCCTTTGTGTTTGGCTCAGTGCAGGCCCAGGCCCTTCTCACAGCTTCTTTTTCAGGTGACAATTACATCTAAGAGTGATTTCTGCACCAGTTTCCTGTATGAGAGTTCAAAATGTTTCAAAACATCTGTTCAGAGGATTCACATTTGCACAAGAATTAACAACAGTTTATCATCTAGTGCACTCTTGATTAAGACAGACAAAAAGACATTTCTTGACTCCCCACAAGCCCCAAAGGGCATTAATGGTGTGCCTGCTATGGCCATTGTACATAGATGACCGGCCCTCAAGGGTTTCCCAGTCAGAGGGATGAAAGACATTAAATTACCAAATCATCAACAGAACCCTGGTTAAAGAGACCTGGGTGTCCATATGACTGAAGGCCAAAGTGGAATGAGAATGCTTTTTATATACTGTTAAGAGAATTGGACAATGAATAAGGAAGAATGAAGAGGAGTTGATGAATGTGAATTATGATTCTGTTAAAGATTGCGAGAAGTGAACAGATCTATCTTGAAAGAAGTTGAGACATGACACTCCTTAGAAGTGAAGATGACTGGACTTTAAACAACTATGAGATATCATCTCACCCCAGTAAGATTAGCAAAATTTAACAGAACAGCAAACAACAAATGCTGGCGAGGTTGTGGAGAAACTGGAACCCCTATTCACTGTTGGTGGGAGTGTAAAATGATACAACCACGATGGAAGGCAGTATGGTGCTTTCTCAAAAAGTTGGAAATAGAAATACCATTTGACCCAGCAGTTCCACTACTGGGAATATATCCTAAAGAAACCAGAACTGCCACCCAAGCAGATATCTGCACACCCATGTTTATTGCTGCTTTGTTCACAATAGCTGAGAGTTGGAAACAACCCAATTGTCTATCAACAAATGAATGGATAGAGAAGCTGTGGTATATTCACACTATATTATATTATGCAGCACTGAAAAACAAAGAACTCATGAAATATTATATAAAATGGGTGACCATGTCAAAACAACTATGAGATATCATCTCACCCCAGTAAGAATAGTAAAATTTAACAGAACAGCAAGCAACAAATGCTGGCGAGGATGTGGAGAAACGGGAACTCTTATTCACTGTTGGTGGGAATGTAAGATGGTGCAACCAATTGTGGAAGGCAGTGTGACGCTTTCTCAAAAAATTGCAAATAGAGATACCATTTGACCCAGCAATCCCATTACTGGGAATATACCCCAGAGAGACCATGTCTGCCATTCAAGCAGATATATGCACACCCATGTTTATCGCAGCTTTGTTTACAATAGCAAAGAGTTGGAAGCAGCCTAAGGGCCCATCAACAAACGAATGGATAGAGAAGCTGTGGTATATCCACACAATGGAATACTACGCTGCATTGAAAAACAAGGAACTCATGCAATATTATTCAAAATGGGTGACCCTGTAGGACTTTATGCTGAGTGAAATATCTCAGTCACAAAGGGACAAATACTGCATGGTGCCACTGTTGTAGAATGGGTCTGACATCAGGGTTGGGGTATGACAGAAAAAACTGGATAAATTATGTATATTGTACCGAAACAGATGAGGGAAAGAACAGATTAGAGGTGATATATGATTGAGTATTATGGTTAGCACAGGAATCCAGAATTAAGGTTGCATAGAGAAGTGTACTCAGGGTGGGGGTTGGGGGGAAAGGGATGGGGGAATTGTATACTAATGAAGGAATTTTCCCCCTTTTTCTTTGCGGAGAGGGGAGCGAATTGGTGGAGAGGGGTGGGCAAGGAGAAAAGTGTGGCAATGAATGAATGGAAATCCAAAACCTCTGTAAATGTCTATTAAAATTAATTTAAAAAATGGGTGACCATGGAGGATATTATGCTGAGTGAAATATCTCAGTCGCAAAAAAACAAAACAAAAACAAAAACTAATACTGCATAATGCCACTATTCTAAAACAGGACTGACATGCGGGTTGGAGGGAAACTAAGAAAAGAGGGGATAAATAGTATACACGGCATTGAAGCAGACAGAGGAGAGAATTGTATAAAAGGAATATATGATTAGGTTATTGGTATGACAAGAGTCCAGAATAAGGAGCGCACAGTAAAATGGTCTAGAGGGTGCTATATAACAATGAAAGAACTTTTTTTTCCAAAGAAAAAAGTGAACTGGGGGGAGGCAGGGAGGAAAATGTGCAACAATGAATGAATGAAAATCCAAGTTCTTTATATATAAACTTTCATTAAAATCCCAATTAAAAAAAGGATGACTGGACTTTTTCTCTTATACCTTCGACATGTAATCAGGAGAGACCAATCCTTGGAGAAAGGCTGCATGCTTAGGGAAAGCAGAAGGTCTAAAAAGAAGAGAGGACATCCCTCAGTGAGACGGCTTGGCACAATGGCTGCAGCAGTGGGCTCAAACATGGCATCAATTGTGAAGATGGCACAGAACAGGCAGTGTTTCATTCTACTGTAGCTATGGGTCTCTCTCAGCTAGCCGGGCACCTAACAACAACAACAACAACAACAACAGAGAGCTGTGGTTTCTGAAATAGCTCCCAATGATCCCAGCCTCTTCATATATACACCTTTGTGTAATCCCCTCCTTTGTGCGCTTGTGTGAACTCAGATGAGTATGGTGTTTGGTAGTGTTGGTGGCAGGGCAGCTGGACTTGATCACTTGCTTCTAACAGCTGTTGTTGTTTCATACAATCAAGTTGAGTACAACTTATAACAGCCCCATGAACATCAAATCTGAACTCTGCCCTACCCTGCACCGCCATCATCATCATCATCTCTGACATGCACGCGCCCATTGCTGCAGTGAGTGTCAATCCATCTCACTGAGGTTCATCTCTTTCACTGACCTTCCAACTTTCCAAGAAGAATGTCCCTTTCTAAAGAAGTGCCCTTTCTAGCAACATGCTCAGAGTATCTGAGACAAAGCTCCACCATCCTTGCCTCTAAGGATCACTCTGGCTGCACCTTCTCCACGACATATCTGTGTGTTCTTTTGGCAGTCAATGGAATGGTCAATACTCTTCTCCAACACAAGTCAAAGGCATCAATTCTTCTTCTGTCATCTTTGTTCATTGTTCAGCTTTCTGAAACATAGCAAGTCATTGAAAAGATTATGGTCTGAAAAGGGATGGAATGTCACCTCCAATATCAAGCCATAAAAGAATGACACTTCCAGGGGAGCTCTGGTGGCCTAGTGGCAAGAAGCTGCACTGCAATCCCAGAGATGCACAGTTCAAATCCACCAGATGCTCTGCCGAGGAAGGAGGGACAATTTCCTCCTGTACCAGATTCGATTGGACAGTACACCACACAAAAATAATAAAAGATAAAAAAATATTGTTAAAAAAAAAGAATGGGACTTCCATCTTTCTTTCAGTCTGTCTCACCTTCTCACCATGACTAGTTTGATGAAGTCATCCACAGCCACAGACTGAGGGCATCCTCCGGCCAACAGCCACTGAGGAACTGATGTCCTCGTTCTATAGCAGGAGTAATGTACACACATTCAAGTATATGGCAAGACAGAGGAACAAAAGGGATCAGGTGGCAGTTACGCAAGTGGACCATCACATTCATGGGGGGGGCGAGGAAGAAGGAAAGGGGTTGGACATGATGTATGAGGCAGTAGTGCTGAGAAAGCCCTAACAGAGGACCAAATTTATACACTAGGAGGAACTCCTGGATTCAAAGGGTGGACAGTGAGAATGGCCTGAGTTGTAGGGCTGTGAAAGCTTCCAGGACAATGCCATATTTGAAGTAGTCCTTGAATGGTGGGTGAATAAGACTGTGAGAGGAGCAAGGGTAGAAGGGCATTCAGCTAGAGTATAAAGCTCAAATAAAAGCATGGAGCCAGGATAATTAGAGGAGTGTATAGTGAACATCAGATGGTGTGGTTTGCTTAAATCTCAAAAGCCTGGAGGGAAGAAGTGGAAGGGAAAGATGGAATAGGAAAATGGGACCTAGACTGTGGTGCTGATGGCAAACTCATGTGGCCCAGAAAGCTAGCTTAAGAAATCTGTGCCCTAGCTGGAGGATTTGCCACCAAGTACCCTTCTATGGTAAGTTACTTAAACATTTCGTGACAGGTGTGGGAAGATTCCTGAGCCAGACCAGGAAAAGGACCTTCGAAAATATGCCTCCCAAGTGACAAGATGCTGAAAGGTGGTAGTGAAAAATCTACTGGTTTGGGAGCAGATCACTTGGCTTCTAGAAATCCTTGTAGCATAACAGCTAAGTGTTTGGCTATTAGCCTAAATGTTGGAAGTTCAAATTCACCCCGTGGCTCTACAGGAGAAAGACCTGACAACCTGCTCCTATAAAGACTCTAATTTACTACCATCAAGTCGATTCCAACTCAGCTAGTCTCCATTAGGTTTCCAAATCCATGAATATTAATGAGAAGGGGTGACCCACCTTTCTCCTGTGGAGCCCCTGGTGGATTGGAACATCCAAAGATGCGCAGTCTTTTGGTCAGCAGCCCTACAGAGCACACCTCTAGAGCTCCTCCAGAAAACTGTGAGTCAGTTGTACTTTGTTGTATGGAGTTGCTGTAAAGCAAAAATTGGCCTAATGGCATCTGATAAAGGCACAATGGCCTGGCTTCTTCCACTCTTCATTCAGCCCTAAATCTGAGGGGGAATCTTGAGTTTGTCACTTTCTCCCTTTGTACCTTACTCTGTCTGTAATGGATTGAAAGTCAACAGATTGAAAGTGATCTCCAAAGATCCCAGTTTGCTGTTTGGGAACTTTGCTTCTCCCCTCTGCTTCCTGTTAAGTGGGCACTGGGCATGGATGAGGAGGTGGAGAATGAATGAGACAATTTCTAGGTGGACCTTCTAGTTTAACACCTCATGGACTCGTCACATCAGGGGAAGAGGATGCCTCCCTTCTCAGCAGGAGCACCATCTTTTTCTCTACCTTTTTGGCTGTGTTCCCCTGGAATTTAATGAGAAGATGATGGACTTTCTAACCTGGGATTTCTGACTTGGAAGGGACTGATCTCACTCAAAGCAAAATGAGCCACAGAGACAAAAACCATGTGCGGTTAAGTGGAGGCCCTGCAGATAGCCCTCAGCAGCTTGCCTTTCACATCCAAGCTCCCACCCTCAGCCCTCTGCAAGCCCCTCTCCCCTCAGATTTGATTCAACATTACATTCCCATCATGCATTGGGATTTACTGCTTGGAAGTTACTTGCTGCTCTTACGAGTTCTTTATAACAACTCCACTTGGGCTCCCAGCCACCAAATTCTTCCTGCTCATGCATTACTTAGATTAGCTAAGGATGTTAGCATTTAGAACAAAACTCCAGCACTTATCTCAGAAGGCGGCCTCATGACTGCTGTGGTCGTTATTTTAATGCACAGCTTCTCTGCAGGGATTGTTCTTTGTAATGTAGGGCATTATATAGGTTCTCACTGTAATTCTGCAAGTTTTTGTAATCATTCCACAGTAGGCTTCTTGCATGTCATTCTGTCCAGATGAAGAGGCCAAAAACTCCAACCATTTCTCTTCCTTGTTCTTCAGATGACTCAACCTTGCCTCTCAGCCCAGTCAAAGGACACCTAGTGCCCCTATTGCCTAGGGTACTGGTAGGCCTCTCACCTGTGTGCTCTGGACATTAGTCTGACACTCTCGTCACACTTCTGCCTTTGCTTTCTTACAGATGAAGAAGTTAGGTTTCTCCTACAGTGTCCCTTTTCAGCAGGAATTAGCTAAGAGAATACACCATCCCCTTTTCCTTATGAATCAGGGTGAATTCTCTCTCAGGGAGGAGTGATAGGGAATGGCAAAGGACACACTGACAAAGGAGATTAATCAGAACTGGCTTTGACAAGCCCTGTGGCAATTGGACAATTAAAACAGACTTTCAAGTGGGGGGAGAAGAACGAACTGGGGAGGAGGGTAGAGAAAATAGTGCAACAATGAATGAATTAAAACCCAAAATCTCTGTAAATGTTCATTAAAATTAATAAAATTTAATATAAACAAAAAGAAGTTAGGTTTTAGAGAGGAAAACTTTGTCAACCATAATACAAAGCCCAAAATTATCCATTTCTCTCAAGGAGAGAGGTCTCTTAATTTTGAGTTTAGAACTTTTCCCATTGTACTACAACTTTCTATTTATAGAAAGGAAATCAACTCTGAAATGTATGCCCTACCCATCGTGAGCCTCACAAGAAATATCCACCAGGGCAAGGTCTGCTGCTGTAACAAAGCCCAATAAAACTGGGTGGCCTTTTTGTTCATTAAAAGACTTTGCTAAAATGTGAAAAGACGAACTATTCACTAGGAGAATGTTTTTTAAAATTCTCTCAGTGAAAATGACTTTTAGAAACTATACATCAATCAAGATCTAATAACTAATTTATATGTGTGTAATATAATTTATATACATATATAAAATTTTTCTCTTCGTAACACATAATTTGCCATGACCAAGTTTACTTTCAAGTTTCTGCTCTGCCATTTCAAGTCCAGTCATTGTTTGCATGATTGAAGCTGGGTTTGCAACCACTTCTAGAGTATCTTTGGAGGGAAGGAGAAAAAGAGGAGATATATTCATGATCTTAAAGCCTGAGCTCCCCAGTGTCACATATCACTACCACTTACCCTCTGAACCAAAATTCAAAATCAAACCCTCTGCACTGAGTCAATTCCAACTCATAGAGGGTCACCATTGGGTTTCCAAGACTGTAAATCTTTACAAGAGGAGTCACCTTCTCTTTCTCCCAGAAGAGTAACTAGTATATTCAAACTACGGCTCTTTTGACTTTCTGGTTAGCAGGTGGCCCACAATGCCACCAGGGCTCCTTACTCAACCTCCACTGTTGAGAGTTCAGTCACATGACCATGTTTAACCCCAAGCAGGGCTGTGAAATGTGTTCTCGCTCTGTGGCCAGGAAGGTGGTCGTTGTTAGGTGACATCGAGTGGAGTATATCATTAGCAACCCTATCAACAAAAGATCTGAACCCAGTGTGCCAATCTCACACTTTCTGACACACAGGAGGCCATTACAGCAGTCACCACGTCAAGCCACCTGATTCTGAGTCTTCCTCTCCTTCACTGACCCTCCGCCTTTCCCAGCATCATATCGTTCTCCAAGGAGTAGACCCTCCTAGCAGCATGCCCAAAGTATGT
The DNA here is from genome assembly GCF_000299155.1 of Elephantulus edwardii. NCBI lineage: Eukaryota > Metazoa > Chordata > Mammalia > Macroscelidea > Macroscelididae > Elephantulus > Elephantulus edwardii. The sequence goes on from NW_006399816.1 coordinate 16,393,640, forward strand.
GAGACAAAGCCTCATCGAATGTCTCCAAAGAGCACTCTGGCTGTACTCTCTCTAAAACATCTGTTTGTTCTCTTGGCCATCCTTGGTATGTTCTGTTCTCTTCTCCAACACCACAGCTCAAAGGTGTCAATTCTTTCTCTGTCTTCATTATTCATTGTCCAGCTCTCAGATACATAACAAGACTAGGACCTGAATAAGACACACCTTACTCTTTAATAATTTGGAGAGGTCCCTAACTGCAGATTTTCCTAATTCAATGTGTCTCCTTATTTCCTGATTGCTGGTACCAAGGCTGTTAATTGTGGATCCAAGCAAGATGAGGCTGTTGACAGTTTCAATCTCCTCTCTATCCATCATGACCCTGCTTATCAGTTCAGTGGTAAGAATCTGTTTTCTTGACAGTGAGCTACAATCCATATTGAAGGCTGCAGCCCTTCATCTTCAGCAACAGGAGCTTCAAGTCCTCACTTTCAGCAAGCAAGGTTTACATCTGTGTAATGCAAGTTATTGACAAGTCTCCCTCCAATCCTGATGCCACACTCCTTTTGGTGGGTAACTAGTGGAATTTTCCAAACAAAACTGAAAATCTCTGACATTGTCTTCATCCTCTCCTTATCTTCTTCCCAAAGAGAGCAACTCTTACTTGATATTGTTGTTGTTGTTAGGTGTCACTCAGTTAACTATGAATCCTAATGACCCTCTGAACAACAGGTTGGAACCTTGCCCCACCCTTTGCCATCATCCTGCTCTCCACCTTGCTCAATCCCATTCTTGCAATCACTATGTCAATCCATCTCACTCACTCACTGCTCCTTATTTCTGAAAAGCAGCAATCATTTTAGGGTCTTTTAGTTTTGGAAGCTCTTTGGTTTTCTAGTGATCCTTATTTAAATCTCTTTTCATTCTTTCAACAGTCATCTGTTATGGATTGAAATGGGCCTCTCCATCCCCTCCCCAAATATGTGTCAACTTGGTTGGTCCATGATTCTCAGTATTATGTAATTATCCTGTTTTGTGGTCTGATGGGATCTGTAATTGTCCTTGATGTTGTAAATCCTCACTCTATGATGTAAATGAGGCAGGATTAAAGGTCATTATGTAAATGAGGCAGAATACAATCTATAGGATTAAGAAACATTTGTAATTAGTCTCTCTTGAGATATAAAAAGGATTAAACAAGTGATTAGTGATTTGGGGGATTAGTTACCACCAAGAAAGAAGCTATTGAAGAACCAAAGAGCTGGGAGTGGAGTATGTTCTTCGGGCCTGGGGTTTCTGTGCTAAGAAACTCCTAGATCCAGGAGAAGATTGTCAGGAACCTTCCCTTAAAGCCAAGAGAGAATACTTTCTTCTGGAACTGGTGCCCTGAATTAAAACTCACTTGTCACAGGTCTGTGGGCTAACACAATTTTCTATCCATACCAGTTCTGTATTTTGGACAGTCTTATCATTAGTTTCTGTCAGTACTAGGCAGAGTCTCTTAAAGAGACTTTAGGAGTTATCACAGATGACATTCAAAGCTGCCCTTTCTTCTCATCCCACAGATACTATTCATGTCTCCCAGCCTTGGGCTTATTCACTCTCAAGTCATCACCTACGGCCTCAACATTTTTCCTTCTAGTAAATGGAAATTATTCTGAAAACATTCATCTGCTGGCCCTGGTGCTCTTGCTTACATCACCTGAAGTAAAACGAATTCCTCCTCGATATAACAGCTTTTGTTTTGTTGTTTGTCGTTGTTGTTTTGTCTTTTCTTCCTTGAAGTGAACATCCAATGTCCTTCAATTTTCCCCCTCATAGTTGTTTCTTTGTTACACAAGCTGCTCCACTTTGCCTTTCCTTCTTTTAATGGTCAGGAATTTTTTGGTAACAAGTGACAAAAATAGAATTAAAATCAACTGAAGAAGAAGAAGAGGGAAAAATCAACTGAAGACTAATAATAATAATATTTTGGTATGTTAACGAGTAGGTTCTTTTTTACCTGTGTTAAAATCTGGCGATCAACAAAAACTCCATCTCGCTGCTCCCCCGACTCCCAAAAATCTTTTCTGCCACTGCTTCAGGGTCTGCCCTGGACAACGCAGCCTGAGGTTAGAAGGGGGTTCGTCAGGGATGTATTCTGTCTCCATACCTTTTCAATCTGTATGTAGAAGAGATCATCCGAGATGCTGGGCTATACAAAGAGGAATGTGGCATCAGGATTGGTGGAAGAATCATCAACAACTTGCATTATGCAGATGACACAACCCTGCTTGCTGAAACTGAGGAGGACCTGAGGCGCTTGCTGCAGAAGATCAAGGACTACAGCCTCCTATATGGACTGAAGCTAAACGTCAAGAAAACAAAGATTCTAACCACTGGGCCAATTGGCAGCATCAGCATGGATGGTGATTGAGATAGTTAAAGTTTTAATTTACTTGGCTCCACAGTCAACACTCTTGGTAACAGCAGCCAGGAAATCAGGAGACGAATTGCATTGGGAAAGTCGGCTGTGAGGGACCTCTCAAGAGTACTGAAGAGCAACGATGTCAGGCTGGAGACTAAGGTGCGCCTGATCCGAGCTATAGTCTTCACAATTATGTGCTATGCATCAGAGAGTTGGACAGTGAATAGGGTTGATAGAAAGAGGATTGATGCCTTTGAGCTGTGGTGCTGGAGAAGAGTGTTAAAAATACCATGGACTGCTAGGAGAACAAACAGGTTTGTCCTGGAGAGGGTGAAGCCAGAGTGTTCCCTGGAGTCAAGGATTCTGAAGCTTCATTGGACACATTTTGGGCATGTTGCAAGGAGGGACTGGTCCTTGGAGAGGGACATCATGTTTGGCAGAGTGGAGGGGCGGCGAAGGAGAGGAAGACCTTTGGTGAGATGGATCGATTCTGTGACTGGAGCGGTGGGAATAAGTGCATTTGTGCTAGGTTGGCACAGGATAGAACAGCATTTAGAGCTCTTGTACATAGGGTCACTATGAGTCACTATGAGTCACAAGCGACTCGATGGAACATAACAACAACAATGAGTAGGTCCTAAGACTGATCACTTCTGAGTGGTGCTTAATAAAAGGGGAAAACAGACACACATGAAAAGGGAAAAGGCATCAAGTGAGGCTTCATCTACAAGTCAAAGAATACCAAGAAATCAATGAGATCCAGAAGAACTTCCTCTGGAAGTGACACAAATAGCACATGGCACTACCAATGCTCTGAATTTCAACTTTTACTATCCCAAACTGTAAGATAATACATTTTCTTCTTTAGCCAGGAAGTTCTGATGGCTTAGAAGTAAGGAGCTGCACTGCCAACCTAAAGGAACACAGTTCAAATACACCTTTGCTGGAGAAAGATGAACAGTCTCTTCTTGGGTGATTTACTGCCTATGAAAACCAGCAAGAGGGTCAGCTATTAGTCAGTTGTGACTTGATGGTACAAAACAACAGCCACAAGAAGCCAGGGTTGGGGTAGAGATTCATCAACAAATAATAGAAGAGTGGTTGAAAATGTATTCACTCATAAAGCGGGAAAGTCTAGGAGACGGATACTTGCCTTCAGGCAAGGCTACATCCAGAAACCCAACAATGTCATCAGGATTCAATTTCCTTTGCTTTCTGTGTTAGATTCATTCTCAGACCTAAGCTTTGAGAACAGTGGGTCATGATAACTCTAGGACATAACTTTATCCAGTTTTGTAGTCTCAGTGGGTTGAGAATCTCATTCTCCACCACTGTAGCAGAATTCCCAGGCCTGGGCTGGATCGGCAAGCTGGGGTCACTTTTCTTTCCTTGAACCGGAGAATGAGATGGGTCCCTCAGAACCACATAGACTAACAATGAGAAAGAAAAGCTTGCCAAAGGAAAATGCCACTATTACAAGAAAAAGGGGAGGAGATGGTGAGGGAAAAACTAACAGCCATTTACTTGATAACTCTTAGTTTGTCAATTGCATTGGTTTTTCTCTTTCATCTTTCTATCCCCCAGAATGCTCAGCACAGTAGGAGCTTAAATGTGCTTGCTGAACAGACAGCTACCTTCAGAAAGAGAGGGCAACTCTATAAAAACAAAAACAAAACACAACAAAATTGCTCCAATGGGACACAATTTACTCAAATAATTATTGAGTGCTTATCATGTGCACAGACACCACTCTAAAATGAATGAACAGAACAAACAAAACTCTTGCCCCCAAAGACCTTACTTACCTAGTGGTGGTACGGTGACAAACCAGTGGGTGAGAAAATAGAGGATAAGACAATGAATGAACACACCTATAAAAGACGGTATAAATAAAACCAATAAACCCACTGCAATCAAGTCAAGTCGATTTTGATTCAGAGGAACCCTGTGCATCAGGAGAGTACAGAGATTTCTGAGGCTGTAAGTCTGTACAGGAGCAGATAGTCTCATCTTTTTCCCAGTAAGTTCAAGTCACTGACTTCTCAGTTAAAAACATTTAACCCACTGAACTATCATATGTTGTTGTTGTTGTTGTTGTTGTTTTTAGGTGCCATCAATTCATAGACAACTCATAACTACCTTATGAACGAACAGCCTGAGCTCTATTCATACTTAGAGTTTCCGGAGGCAAGCCGTTTCAGAAGTGGATGCTGATCCTGCTTCCAGGCTTGTTTTAGTCGGGAAGCTCCAGCCAACACTCTCCACCATGGGGAAATATCATATAAAACTTGCTTATTGCTATTGAGTCAGAACTGACTCATAGGCAGGTCACCTTTCAGTGAATCTCTAGGGTTGTAAACTGCACAGGAGGAGATGGCTCATCTTTGTCCTATGGAGCTGCTGGTGGATTCAAGCGACCAGAGAGGTGCAGCCCTAGGGTTAGGAATGCAACTCCCTAGGAAGCTCTAGTGGCTTTAGTGGTAAGGAATCGCACTGCCAACGCAAAGGTACCTGCTTCCAATCCACCAGCTGCTCCACAGGAGAAAAATGGGTAATCTCCCTTGTGATTTACTGCTTCTGAAAACCCACAAGACTCAGTGGAGGGTCAGCTATAGGTCAATTTGACTCGATGATATTTGACAATAACAATGCAAATCCCTAGAGACTAGGCTACCAGTATTACCTTCATTTAAAAAAAAAAAGACGTCTTTTTATTACAAAGAAATAAATAAAAGGGCTGTGGCATTGGAACCTACTCATACCTGACCTTCTACTGGGATCCCAAGGGAACATGGGAGGAAATTGCCTGTGTCTCTCCCGTAGAGCCTTTAAGTTAAAAGTGCAACTCCCCATGGACTATGCCCCCAGAGCTACACTTAAACAAACTGTTGTGTGCTGTCAAGGTGAAACCAGTTCATGGCTGACCCTCTAGCAGATTTTCACATGCACTAAGTCACAGGGGAGGAGATTCATCATCTTTCTCCTGCAGAGCCAGCTGGCCGGTGGATTCAAACCGAGTACCTTTGGGTAGGCAGCACAACTCTTGACTGCTAAGCCACCAGACCTCCATGCCCTTATAAAATGAAATGGTAAATTTAAAGATAACTCATTGCAAGGAAGTCTAACTCACTCACAGCTGACCTTCCTGCAGGTTTTGACAGCTGTAAAAAAATGCACAGGATGAGATTGTCAGAGGAGGTGCTGGTGTATTCCATGCTTGAGAAGCATGGACTGTAGGCTAGAAGTATAATGAGGCCACCAAAGCTTCCCTTATAAGATCACATTATTGTTATTTTTTAGGTGCTAGCACATCAGCAGAGAATTGCCAGAAGTCCAGGCTGGGTTTAAAAGGGGTCATGGTACTAGAGATATTGTAGCTGATGTGAGATGGATCTTAGCTGAAAGCAGGGAATACCAGAAGAATGTCTATCTGTGTTTCATTGATTATGCAAAGGTGTTTGACTGTGTGGATAGTAACAGACTGTGGCTGATGCTGAGAAGAATGGGAATCCAAGAACATTTAATCGTGCTAATGCGAAACCTATACTTGGACCAAGAGGCAGTTGTCAGAACAGAGGGTGTATGCCAGGGATGTGTCCTGTCTCCATACCTTTTCAACCTGTATGCAGAGCAGATTATCTGGGAGACTGGGCTCTATGAGGAGAATTGTGGCGTCAGGATTGGTGGAAGATCTATTAACAATCTGCATTATGCAGATGACACAACCCTGCTTGCTGAAACTGAGGAGGACCTCATGCACTTGCTGCGAAGGGTCAAGGACTGCAGCCTCCAATATGGACTGAGGCTCAATGTCAAGAAGACAAAGATTCTCACCACTGGACCAATTGGTAGCATCAGGATGGATGGCGAAGAGATTGAGATTGTTCACAGCTTCAGTTTGCCCGGCTCCACGGTCAACACTCTTGGCACCAACAGCCAGGAAGTAAAAAAACAAACAAACAAACAAACAAACAAACGTATCGCGATGGGAAAGTCTGCTCTTAGGGACCGCTCTAAAGTACTCAAGAGCAACGGTGTTTCTCTGGAGACTAAGGTGCGCCTGATACAGGCCATGGTCTTTGCAATCGCTTATTATGCATCAGAGAGTTGGACAATGACTAGGGAGGACAGAAGGAGAATTGATGCCTTTGAGCTGTGGTGCTGGAGAAGAGTATTGAATGTACCATGGACTACCAAGAAAACAAACAGATTCATCCTAGAGAGGATTAAACCAAGCTACACCTTGGAGGCAAGGATTCTGGGGCTTCGTTGACATACTTTGGGCATGTTGCAAGGAGGGACAGGTCCTTGGAGAGGGACATCATGCTTGGGAGGGTGGAAGGACAGCGCAAGAGGGGAAGACCCTCTATGAGATGGATTGATTCAGTGACTAGGGTAATCAGGATGGGTGTGTCAGAGGCAGTGTGACTGGCACAGGACAGAGCACGGTTTAGGACTCTTGTGCACAGGGTCGCTATGAGTTGCAAACGACTCGATGGCACATAACAACAACAACAACAACATCAAGTTAAGTACAACTCATAGCAACCTTATAAACGTCTGACCTGAACCCGGTCCTATTCTGTGCCATCCTTATCATCTCAAGCATACATGAGCTCATTGCTGCAGTCACTGTGACACAATCCATCTCATGGAGGGGCTTCCTCCCTTTTGAAATGGTATCAAATGCTTTCGAAGGTCTCTAAATGGTGCAAATGGCTTGGCATGCATTCAACTACTAATCAAAAGATGAGTAGTTTGAACCCACTCAGTGGAGCCACAGAAGAAATACCTAAATATCGGCTTCCAGAAGGATTTCAGTCAAGGATTTCCTTTACGGAGCAATTCCACTCTGTGATAACCATGAGGCATAATTGACTCATGGCAACAAGTCTGATGTGGAATAAATGCTATAAAGAAAACAAAAGCAGAGAAGGAGGAGGGGAGAGGTAATTTTGGACATAGGTTCAGGAAAGGTCTCTTTGATAAGTGTACATTGAAGCTGAGCCCTTAATAAGGCAGCAGAGTGGCCTGTTGGCTGTCTAAATGGAGAATCTGACAGGCAGAGGAAATGTAAATGCAATGGGACTGGCAAGAATAGTGAGGAGGCTGAAGAGACTAGGATACTGGGAACCAGCAAAGAGCTGCAGGAGTTGAAATCTAAGATAACTAGGGCCAGATCTCGTAATCTCGTAGGGCCTGGCACGCTACCATAAGAACTTTAGATGTTACTATAAGGAGATGTCAGTTTAAAGACTAAGGTACACCTGATCCAAGCTATGGTATGTTCAATTATTTCATATGTCTCAGAAAGCTGGACAATGAATAAGGAAGTCCAGAGAAGAATTGATGTCTTTGAGTTGTGGGATTGGAGAAGAGTATTGAATATCCCATGGACTGCTAAGAGAACAATGTCTTAGAGAAATTGTAACCCTTAGAGGCGGAGATTGTGACAGTTGGTCTTATACATTTGGGGCATGTTGCCAGGAGGGGCCAATCTTTGGGAAAAGACATACTGCTATGAAACAGAGAGGGTCAAAAAAAGAGGAAACAAGATGGACTGACACAGTGACTTTACCAATGGACTTGAGCATGTTGGAGATCATGAGGATGGCATAGGAGAGGTCAAGTTCAGACCTGTGGTTCGTAGTTGACACATAAAAACAACAAGAAAGAGATGGGAAGCCTTTTTATTAAAAATCTCATATTGCTGCTATTGTGGAACTGTCAATTTCTCTTTTCAGTTCTGTTAATGTTTGATTTATTTGTTTTGGAGTTCTTTCATTGAGTATGTAGCTATTTGTTATGATTATGTCCTCTTACTAAGTGGACCTTTTAATCATTACAAAATGTCCTTCCTTGTTCCTTATGCTGATCTTTGCTTTAAAATCTATTTTATCAGCAATTAATACTGCCACTGCTTGGCATTTTTTGTTTTGTTGGGTTTGGTTTGGTTTTTTTGTCATTACTTGATGTATTTCCCCTGCCATCCTTTCATTTTTTGTTTATTTTTATCTTTGTGTCTTGGTTCCTGTTTTGTGAGTGTGGTGTGTGTATTTTTAAATTCATTCTACTACTCTGTCTCTTGACTAATGTATTTAAACCGTTTACATTCAGTGCAGCTCTTGATAAGTATGAAATTACCGCTTTCATTCTGCTGTGGTTTTCATTATGTTGTGTGGAAATAGTTGTATATCTTTCTCAGTGCCAAATTGATTTTGTTATCAAATTGTCTTTTCATTTCCATCATTGCTGCAGATTTTGTATTTACTGAGTCTTTATGATTTTCTTATTTTAGTCCAAACTCAAGAATCAACCTCAATGCCTTCTAGTCGCTGACCCTCTCATGGGTTTTCAGAAGTTGTAAATCAGAGGAGGCGGCTGCCCATCTTCCTCTTGAGGAGCAGCTAGCAGATTCAAAGTGCTTGTCTTTCGGCTGTGAGTGCAACTCCTTCACAAGGCCATCAGAATTCCCTTCTTTCCATTATAAGCTTTTAAAATTTCCTTTGTGGTTATCCTGAAATTTTATTTTTAATTTCCTAGAATTGCATTGGGTAAGTCAGCTAGCTGTCAGGGACCTCTCCAGAGTACTGAAGAGCAATGACATCAGGCTGGAGACTAAGGTGTGCCTGATCTAGACCATAGTCTTGGTAATTGCTTGCTATATGTCAGAGAGCTGGACGATGACTTGGGATGATAGAAAGAGAATTGATGGCTTTGAGCTGTGGTGCCGGAGAAGAGTGCTGAATATACCATCGACTGCTAGGAGAACAAACAGGTTCATCCTGGAGATCATTAAATCAGGCTGCTCCTTGGAGGCAAAGATTCTGAGGCTTCATCTGACGTACTTGAGGCATGTTGCAAGTAGGGACCAGTCCTTGGAGAGGCATATCATGTTTGGGAGGGTGGAGGGACAGCAAAAGAGAGGAAGACCCTCAATGAGATGGATCAATTCAATGATTTGGGGTAGTGGGAGTAGGTGTGTCAGAGACATTGAGGTTGGCACAGGAAAGAGCAGGGTTTAGGGCTCTTGTACATAGTGTCACTATGAGTTGCAAGTGACATAACAATAACAAAAATAAAAGCTCTGGTGAGAGCTTTTTGGAGTTCTGGTGGCCTAATGGTAAGAATCTGCACTGTAATCCAGAAGACAGGCAATTTGAATCCACCAGCTGCTCCACTGGAGAAGACAGGCAATCTCCCATGCAATAACTGCCTCGGAAAACCTACTGGAGAGGCAGCCATGGGTTGGTTCTGACTCAATTGCGCACAACACAACAAATTTACAACAGCTTTTTTTTTTCTTTCTTTTTTTCTTGTTGTGTACCGTCAAATCAGATCCGACTGAAGAGGAGGAGATTGCCCCTTCTTCTCCAACAAAGTATCTGGTGGATTCAAACTGCTCACCTTCAGGATTGCAGTGCAGCTTCTTCCCACTAGGTCACCAGAGCTCCCTACAACAGCCTTTTCTTTTACACTATCTTTGTGACTTCCTCTTCATTTGGGAGTTCTGTAATTGCACTATTTATCCCTCTTTTTGTTTTGTACTTATCATCCTTTACAGATTAATGTCTCTGGTTTCCTATTTTCAGTCCTGTAAAATTATTTTTGGAGATCCTTTGCCTGGATTGGTTTCAATCGTCATTTTCATCTGTTTCTTTTTTCCTACCAACATTTAATCTAACTTTTTATTTTTTTGTTGGGTGTCCAGAATTCCAAGATTAACATCTGCACTTGTTTTCTCACCTGGTATTCTTTGTCTTGTTTTAAGGGACTGAGTGGAGCATGCCACTCAGATGCTCCCTTGTCCCCTCCCTCTCTGAAACAGCTTTGAATAGCATCGTAATGGTTTTTGTTCCTTCCTATGTGTGTGTTGTGCTTTCTCTTGATAAATTTTAAGCATACATAAAAGTAAGGAAAATAGGAGGAATACTCAGACTTATACCACTTAGATTTAAAGGGAGCTCTGATGGCTTAGTAATAAGGAGTTGCACTGCCAATCCAGACAGGCAGCTCAAATCCACCAACTTCTCTGTAGAAGAGAGATGGGCAATCTCTGTGTCATTTACAACCTCTGGAAACCTGCTGGAGGTTTTGAATCATTTGGAGTTGAATCAGTTATAACTGGAGGGCACATAATAGTCACAACATTTTCTATGTTTGTCTCAACTTTCATTTATTCACTCTGCTGAGTTTTCAAAGCAAATGTTATTATATCTGAAAGTTAACATTTTCTATATGTTCATAATCCACAACTACATTTACTAAAGAGAATGATTCTTTAAGATCTATATGAAAATTTTCCCAGTTTTCCTAAAACTTCCACTTCAGGATCACATATATTATATATTTCAGTTATATCTGCTAAATATCTTCATTTAGTTTAGTTTTTGAAATCCCTCTGTTTTTTAAAGCTATTAAAGAGATTAAGGCAATGGGCTGTGGACTATTCCACATTATTTATTTGTATTTTTTAAAAATCCTACTTCTCTGTTTTCTTGATGATAACCTGGCCATAACAAATTATGAATAATTTTGCAAAGAATAGGAATTCCAGAACACTTAATCTGGACACAAGAATATATTTTCTCATTTAAAATCCAGTCAGATTTATATCCTTTTGCTATACACTTCTGATCTGTATGCTGAGCAAGTAGTATGAGAATCTGGACTAAATGAAGAACGTGGTATCAGGTTTAGAGGAAGATTCACTAACAAACTGTGATATGCAGATAATACCATCTTGCTTATTAAAAGCAAAGCACTTATTAATGAAGATCAAAGATCATCACATATTGAACTAACTCAGTCTCATAAGGACAAATATTGTATAAGACCATTATAATAGAAAGATAACTAGTAAAGCAGGTATGAGCATCCAAAGGGGGGAAGGTAGGAGTAGAGGTGCGAGGAAGGGCAGGTGGTTAATCACAGGGTCCACAATTTGTTGGGTAACAGCAAGGGAGGGTAAAGGAAATGGGAAAGATATGGTGTAGAAAACAATGTATACAAACTTTGTAAGCAACCAGTATAAAAGAAAATTTTTTTAAAAAATTATTATCACATATTGATCAAGATTACATGTACTTTGAACATGTTATCCAGAGGGATCAGTCCCTGATGAAGGACCTCATGCTTTGTAAGACAAAGAAAAAGAGGAAGATCTTCAGTAAAATGGATTGATACTATAGCTGCCACAACAGTCTTAAGCTCGACAGCAATTGTGAGGACGGTGGAGGGCAGGACAGTGTACATATGTTTGCTGTGAACTGAATCATCTCAACATTACCTAACAACACAATAACCTTAAAGGATCACCAAGCTTTTTCCGACAAGTGCAGAACATTTAACCTCCCAGGGACCTTTAACATGTTTTGTTGTTGGGTGCCACTGAGTCAGTTTGACTAAAAGTGACCCCATGTGTCACAGGAGAACTGTCCCATAGGGATTCCTAGGGTATCGTCTATACAGGAGCAGACTGTGAAGTCTTTCTCCCACAAAGTGACTGAATGGATTTAAACTCCCAACCTTTCTGTTATCAGCTGAGAATTTAACCATTGCACTACCCTGGCTCCTTCAACATGTTTGAGGAAAATGGAATGGTGATAGTGGGATTCAGTCTGTCTAATCAGAGTGAAGCAACTGACTGCTAAGAGATTCTTCATGAGGAATGACAGGAACAGTAAGCCAGTATGCCCTTCAGAAATCCAGAAAAGCACAGTAACCCAAGGTGCCGTATAATGCTCAAGGTGAAAACAAGGCCAAACTAGGTTTGGTTAATAGTGACACTTAGGGATGTCCTCAAAAACTAATAATGACAGTAATTACAATCACCATGTTCTAGCTCCTTTAGTGAAGCTTATTAATTGACAACCCTTTCCATGAATACAGAACTTTCCCATAGTTTTTAAGTGTGTCATTCTTTAATAAGAGCAAACAAAAGATTATCAAGAAGTTGAAGCAAGCCTCCAATATTAAAAACGGAAACCAAATCACACAGAAAACAGGAACTTGGAGGAAATAAGGACAATGTAGGGAGCAAGGAGAATAATTTTTTAAGTACCACCCATATATAATATCCTTAAAAGAATAAGGAAGCACACTGTGAACATGCTATAAAAAGGAACAGAAACAAGAGAGAACTTTGGGAACGAAAATATATGGTCACTGGAACAAAAAGAATTTAAATAGAGGACATGAGAGATATAGTCTAGGAACTTCCTCCAAAAGTAATTAAGATAGAATCAGAAAATATAAAAGTTCTTTTTTGCTTTTTGGTTTTATTTGGCTTTTTTTTTAATTAGGGAATTCATCCAAGAAGTTCAAAAGCCAATAAATTGCAATTTCAGAAAGAAAGAACATAGAAAATACAGGGGAGGAAAATAGTTTTTGAAATTTGCTAAGAAACTTCTCAGTACTTAAGTACATGAATGTCCAAACTAAAGAGGTCCACTGAGTAACTGGCAAAATGATGAGAAATCAAAGCTTGCCAAGACACACTAAGTAGAAGTTTCAGAATGCTAGGTATAAAGGCATCATTAAATAATCTTCTAATCTTATTTTTTATAAGAAACCTTTTAGAGGAGGGGGGAAGATCGCATATAAAAATTAAGATCAAAAAGGTATCAGACTTCTGAAAACATATGCCTCAAAATGTTGAGGGGGAAAAAAAACCCAATCTGCAGTCTAAAATTTTACACCCAGCAAAACTATTCTTCAAGAGTGATGGGCAAGTAAAGACATTTTCAGATACACAAAATTGCAAAATGTAACCTCTCATGTACCCTTTCTTAGGACACTATTGGAGGGTGCACTACACAAAATAAAAGAGTAAGTCAGAGAAAACATGGGATCCAGGATGAAAGTTCCTACACAGAGAAGAGATCAGGTGGACTTCTAAGACAAAAGAGAGAAGAAGTCCTCAGATAAGAGCCCAGGTCCAGAACATTCCCAGGCCACACTGGAGTGAGAAGGGATGAGGAAGTGCTCCAGGAAAACATGACTTAACAAACTGTCAGTTCAGACATGTGGAAAACTGTCCAAGAAAAGGTGTTAAAGTTTGGGAAAACTGCAAATTAAAGAAAGAATAAGCTAGCTATCAACTCTGTGGGGAAAGAAAATGAAATAAGAAATGCCATACTGTATACTGCTTAACGCAGCAGGCAAAAATATTTGCCCAGGAGAAAATCAGATATAGGGGCACAAGGGCCACAAACATCTCTCTGAAAACATCATAGGGAGTAAGAATAGCACAGCCACCCACTGCCCCAGAGCAGAAAGCAGATAAAGAGCCTCCATGGTGCCTCTAGAGCCCCAGCAGCAGAAGTTCATTTATTTGTTGCCGACTCACTGTTATGATATCAACAGTGTTTATTAGGGAAGTGAGTGGCAGAAGCAGATATCTCATAATACAAGTCC
>NW_006399817.1:0-428 GCF_000299155.1 Elephantulus edwardii
CAGTTTGTCCAAGAAACCAGTGACTAGACAAATGCAAGCCAGCCTCACTAGACCTTCACACCCTGAGGACACTCTCTACAACTCATTGACTGTTCATAGCAAATCATATCAAAGGAATTAGTAGATTACATCAAATCTAATCAAATGAGTAATCCCAACATTACTCCCACAGCTGGGAATCACAGGCTATCATTTTGACACATACCTAAGGGTCCACAATGATAGTCGGTAAAGTAAATGTTCTACTTGTTAGAGTGAGGAGTATTGAACAGGTTCTTAAAAACTTGAGACCACATAGGCAGAGCTGTTGGTTGCCATCTCTCCATTTGGATCAAAGAAAAATGAAGAAAACCAAGGACACACAAATGAATTCGTCTGAAAAATGAAATATCACACAAATTTAAGCTTTCACAACCCCAAGACAAATT
>NW_006399817.1:3029-8466 GCF_000299155.1 Elephantulus edwardii
CTATGGGAGCGAAATATAAAATCTCATCTTGGAAATGTTCATGACCCAGACAATGACATAACAATGTGTTTTACGATTGGGGTGTAGGGTGGGTGTAAAGTTGAAAGGAACAGTTTTCTTTTTTTAAAGATTGGAATAAGACTATCTTGGAGCCCAATTTTTTTCCCTGTCCTTTAATTAAAGACTGAGTGGTACACTAATAAATGAGAGGTTTGCAATTAGAGGTAATTTATGTTTTATATACAGATTGAAGACATTTGCTAATTTTGTAGTTTCATGTGATTAGTTTCCCAAGGTTACAGATAATAAAGAAATCCGAAATGGTACCTTTCTAAGAATTTTCTAAGAAAAAAAAAACCACAATAAATTCATTGTCAAAGTGTCAGAACAGACTCATAGCTGACCATTTATTTTTCAGTGCATGGATGAAAATTGTCTATTTTTCTGGTGGATTTAAAACACCAGAGAATACTGACCTTTGGGTTAGTAGCTAAACTTTCTAAAGACTACACCACCAGAGTGCCCATGGAGAAGTGTGAATTCTTAGGTGTTCCTGAATATCAAAAAGGCATATTTCAGGTCTTAAGCCATTATTATTTTTTTACCCAGTTATTACTTATTGTCACCATTCAACTTATCTGACAAAACTCAAGAATGAAAGGATTGTGTAAGCAATTTCCATAATCACTAGCATCTGTTCAAATTAAAGATATAAATTCCTACTACCTCTATCAAGAAACACTTCTCAGAAATTGATGTTGTTGTTGCTATGTGCCGTCGAGTCGTTTGCGACTCATAGCGACCTTATGTACAACAGCCCTAAACCGTGCTCTATCCAATGCCAATATCATTGCCTCTGACACACCCATCCCGATTACCCCAGTCACTGAATCAATCCATCTCATAGAGGGTCTTCCCCTCCTGCGCTGTCCCTCCACTCTATCAAGCATGATGTCCCTCTCTGAAGACCTGTGATAACTTAAGATAATTTAGTCTCCCTTCATAAGAATGTGCCTTGAAAGCAATCTGAGGTTCAGTGGTGATATTGGAATTGATGACAAAGACAAAACAACTCAGCAGTAATTACACAAGACAGGAAGACTTCGAGTTTAATGCATATGCATTGTCTTTACATAACTACATTTATTCACTTTAGTACTTCAATATGTACGATAACTCTAGGCTAAGACAGATCAGATAAAAAAATTTGAGGGTAGTCAGAGAGATATAAGTGTTACATAAGACTTAGATTCACATATATAATAGCTTCTACTAGCTCTTTCACATGGCATATCTTATTATGCTCATTCTTCACAATCCTTGTGTTTTTAAGTCACAATTCCTGATGATTCATTGTAAAGTTTCACTCTTTCTGTAAAACTTCTTTTGTCCCCAATGCTCTCCCTCAGAAATCCTGTTTTATCCGTTGGCAATACCTCATATTAAAGTATTACTATCTGTAGAGTTACTTATTTTATCTTATATGAGCATTATAATTGCAAAGTTATATTTCAAACACATTTGCTTTGTTTAGTGACTTGTAAAGCCTATGCAATTTATAAATGTAAATAATTATGGCTGATATTTTTCTCAATAGTTGTGATGAAAAAGGAAGAACATTGTTTTACTCTACTAGATTTATAAATTAAAATCTAAACTCTGATAAAAGAAGCAGTGATATGATTCTTATAGTCATACAACTATGAGGTGTGTTTAAAAGTATTTGTTTTAAACGGATGCTTTTAAAATAAATTTAACAAAAATAAAAGTATGAACTGTGCACTTGATATAATCATAGAGATGTCAAAATGATTGTAATAACAACTTTCCTATTCAATATAAACACAACTGAAATCTATACCTACAAATTCTTTTGAGTTGTCTATCTTCATGAGACTAGAGTTCAGTTGAGAGCAATTATCTTTCACTCCTGTCCCAAGAATCTAGTATCTTTCTTAAGAGATAACAGCTCTCTTTATGCACAATCCAGTTAGGAGGACAAGGACCAGAAATAACTGTAAATAAAATACAAATACTATAAGATTCATATCATATTTGCTCACGCTTTGAGTGCCCCAGAGTCCACTGCTTTTGAGTTGTTTCTGACTTACAGTGGCAATCCATTGAGTTTCCATGAAATTGTAATTCTCTTCTTTATCCTGCTGTATGTCTGATAGATTTGAAGTTTACCTTTCAGTTCACAGACTTCTATATTATACATAATGCCACTACAAATACCATTTGTGTGTGTGTCCCTTAATAAATAATTACTGAATTGCCATGAATGTTTCATTTTTACTTTAAATTACAGGACTAAAGAGAGAGTATATCTAATATCTTTAGTAATTTAAATTTTTAAAAAATAAATTGAGTAACTGTAAATAATGTTTTTAAAAGCTTCATTTCCTTTTTTGTTGCTTTATATTCTCTACTTAAAATTCAATTCAATCTCAAACACTTTTCCTCCATCATCTCCCAAAAAGAAATTCATCAAAATCAGATATTTAAATACATTAATTCCATGTTACATAACTTATTTTGTCAGTGTGTGATGATCAATTTCAAAACACAACTTTCAAAATAAAAATGGCAAAAGGATTATTGTTTACAACAAGGGCCACTACGTGGTCTTTGGGTTCACATTACAGAGTAATCTTGGGAAGCTTTAGTAGCTACTAGATAAAAATAATGAGAAAATATGGAAAGAAAGTAAAAGTTAACATGTTAAATAATATGATGGAATTAAAAATAGAGGTCATATGTAAATATGATAGGTATAAATTTATATATATATATAAATTACAAGATATATCAATAAAATTGTGTGACTAAATACGAAAACAAAAGTTTGTAGAAGCATAACCGTTAGGGACCTTTTTGTATATTTTTAATTTAATATTCTGTTTTTTGGCAAAATTTACCTTCTCCTTCTTCTACCTTTTTCCTCTCTATAAAATAGCACTTCTTTTTAAATGTTTTAATTTCTATTTTAATTGTACCACTTTAAAAATGTCAATTCCCTGAGGAAGAAATACATTTATTTCTTTCTTTTGCATCAAACTATAAAATCTACTATAGACTTTCTCATATTACTAGTGATAAAAAAAAGTTATTGATTGGTACAAGGGGAAAAAATAAATTCAATTTACCAGTATTCAACCAAGTGCACAATGTATTTATTATCCCATTTGATTGTCTATAGACAAGGTTCTGTGGCAATTGGATAAATGTGATGTCTTTGAATGCATAATCCTTGATTGGGAGTAAACTTAATCCCCACTGTCCACTCCCCAGGTCTTACCACCAAGAAAGAACACTCTGGAATCATGGATTCCAATAATCCTTTAAATCTGCCCTTGCCTGTGGTCTTGAGAGTCATGGGAGGAGTCACCCTCTCTTCTAAAGATGATTGTGTGGTTTGACTGTAGTTCTGTTTATTCCTTGATGGGAAGTTGTTGTTCTCCAGTGGCTTGTTCCCTGAATTAGATCTCCAAGTAGCTTCATATAACCAAAAGCAATAATGAGGAAAGGGGGCAAAGGTCATTCCAACATCTGAAGTATAAAATCCCCAACCTCTATTTTCTTTTTTGTGGGGACCTAAAGGGAGACACTAACACGTTATTGCTTAATGATAGTTAGCTGATATATCCTTGCCTGTGGAGATATATAAGATAAATTGTAGTTAGCAACAACAAAAAATTGTTTAAAAAAAACCAAAACATTGCCATTAAGTTGATTCTGACATAGCAACCCTCTATCAGGTTTCAGAGGCTGTAAATCTTTAAGGGTGGATACTATCCACTGATTAATGGCTGGAATTGCTGACCACTAGATTAACATCATAATATGTTACCTGCTACTCTATCAGGGCTCTTTAGATGATAGATGCAAAAATGGGGGGAAACAACCCAAACTCACTATCAAGTAGATTCTAAGTCATAGTAGTCTTACAGAGTTTCCAAGGTTATAAATCTTTTAAGAAGGAGATGATGTATTTTCTCCCACAGCATGTAGCAGCTGGTGAACCTTCTATCAAGGTTCAACTCTATTATGCATGGTGTTGCTATGAATGATAGCTAATTTGACAGCATCTAACTAAAAACAACATCTTTACATACTACATCACTAGGGCTCCATAGATGATAGACAAGAACCAGACACATTGCCGTGAAGTTCTAGGAACCTTCCATTGGATTTCTGAGGTTGCAGATTTTTTGGGGGGAAGAGATTACTCATCTTTTTACAAAGAGACTGTTGGATTTGAACCATCAATTTCTTGGTGAGTAACTCAACACATTATGGGCTATGCCACTGGAGTTGCTAGATGATAGACAAGAAGAAAAATAGTTTCCATAAAGTGAGAACTGTGAGGATTGAGCAAAATAAAGTAGCTAAAAAAGAAAGAAAATAATGCTGGCAGCAGAAGACAAATGGAAGACAATCTGTCACAATCATGAAACAGTTGAAATAGTACTGTTTTATCTGCCTTCTGTTATTAAAAAGTTTGAGCTTTTTAGTTGCCTATACTCGACTGTACTCTAAACATTTGACTAAATAAAGAATCTGTTAAAAACTCTGAAAGCATAGTAGTACTTTATTGATACTGGAATATATAATATATAAAATCTAAAGAAATGTACTCACCCACCATAAAATATCTACTTAGTGTTTAGTAAATTCTTAGGTAATTCCTGGTATACTTGAAGTTTAGACTACAATATCAAGCATGAAACAGTATTCTAAAATTATTTAGTTCATTTTTTTAAAGTTTATCATTCCTTTAGTGAGTTTATTTCATTATAAAGATAGCATCTCATTAGAAAGATAGCATCTATAATGGTTAAAGTTGTATGTCAGTGGCTACTTTTGTTTCTCTGGTTTTGTGGTTAAGATGTAGTCAGGACCTTGATGAGATCTGATGTCATAAACTCATTACTTTGATGAGATCTGTTATTAGCAACTCAATAGTTGAAGGCCACAGCGGGCATTCAATATATTTAGATATCTGACAACACTCTCTTGTTTTTGCTTGATCTTGTTACTTCCAGTCTAAGAGAAGCTACTATACTAAGGCATAGTAGGTAAGGAGTTGAGCTACCAATGGCAATGGCAGGCAGTTGAATACAAGAGTTGCTGCCTGGGAGAAAGCTAGGCAATCTCTTCCCAAGCCTCTGAAATAGCTGGAGGGTCAGCTATGAGTTGGTTCCAACTGCAGGACAATGAGTTTAAGGTGTGTTGTGTGTGTGTTTTTTAAGACACTATTGCACTTACCTTATCAGTTCCATTAACTTTCATAGGAACTCCACACACTTGAAATATTTATGAGAAATGGGAGAGCACCCTGGTTTAACCTATGAATATTTTTTACAAACTGTCTAAATTTCTTTTTTTTTTTTCCTGTCTAAATTTCTAATCATAGCCGTACCAGCTCACATCC
>NW_006399817.1:8874-13135 GCF_000299155.1 Elephantulus edwardii
GTCTATTGAAGTCTTTTTCAAGTCATGTCTAAGTTTGTAAATGTCTTCATCTTCTTTGTCTTTTTTGCCCTCAAAGAGAGCAGCTGCAGGTTTCTTGAAGAAGTTCTTTGGTGGGCTTGATAAACGGAAATCAGGGACTGTATGACAACACCTAGCAGAAAGTCGGTCTGGCGTGA
This sequence comes from Elephantulus edwardii, assembly GCF_000299155.1. Classification (NCBI taxonomy): domain Eukaryota; kingdom Metazoa; phylum Chordata; class Mammalia; order Macroscelidea; family Macroscelididae; genus Elephantulus; species Elephantulus edwardii. Next base: position 9,051 of record NW_006399817.1, read on the forward strand.
AGCCCTGCACAAAGAAGTCATGCCGAATGATGTCATCCAAAGTGGGACGATCTTCTGGATTTTTGGACAGCATGCTGGCTATCAAGTGCTTGGCAGGAGCTAGCAGGGAAGACGGCATTGTATACCTTGCTTCTCTTATACATCTATAGGTTTCTTTCAGATTTGTGTGTTCAAATGGAGATCTTCCTAGTAACATTTTATACATTATGCAGCCTAAGGCCCAAATGTCTGATTCACAGCCATGTCCCTGTTTGTTGAGGACTTCAGGAGAGAAATAAACTGGAGTACCACATATTGTTTTCCTTCTATGTTCCAAGGGTTCCAGCCTGGCAGCCAAGCCAAAGTCTCCAATTTTTAGCTCCATGGCTTCATTGATAAAAAAATTTCCTGGTTTGAGATCTCGGTGCAAGATTCCTTGTTCATGTAGGTACTTGAGTCCAGACACAATCTGCCTGAGGTAGTATCGAACTTCTGGCTCCGTCAACACCTTTCTAGCTTTCAAGATATGTGCCAGGGACTTTCTGCTGCAGTACTCCAGGAGGATGTAAATGTTTTCTCTATCCTCAAAGTAGTGATAAAACTGCACCACATGCTTATGGTGGAGAATTCGGTGAAGCTCTATTTCTTTGTAAATCATTTCCCTTTGATGAGGTTTAGCTACGCTGCTTTGAGGAATGATTTTTGCAGCATAGACTTTGTTATTTGTCAAATCTGTCATCTTATAACATGTTGCAAAACCACCCTTGCCCAGCATTTTGCCCAGGCAGTAGCGCTTTCCCGTCGTGGGATCAGCGATAATCCATAAGATCTCTGTCCCAGAGTGGGAGTGGTGGTGATGGTGGCAAGGAGCTGCCGGCTGCACCTGAGGTGCGGGCTGCAGGGTCTGCGGCTCCTCCGGGTGCTGCTGCTGTCGCTCCTTCTTCGAGTGCCCGCTGCAAGCCTTGCCCAGCTTTTGCTCGCCCATCTTGGTGCTGGCAGCCGGCTGGTAGGTGATAGTCCTCAAGAGCTCCATGGCCGCCTCGCTAGGAGGCACCGCCTGCTGCCACCTCCGAGGCGCGGACACACGTCCGAGTCTGCCCGAGTCCTTGATTTCCCCCCTCGGACAACGTCAAAGCTGCACTAGAAGCCCTCTTCCACTTCTCTGAGTGCGAAAGCCAGGCGAAGTCTTATATATGAGGGCGCCAGGGGGCGGAGACTCGGAAATTGCGTCACAGACGACGCCCCGCCCACCTTGCGCATGCGCGCGCACTGTTCTCAGCACAAGGTAGGGACTTCTGACTGGAACCACTCCAGGAGCCAGCGCGCCTCTGACGCCGGCCTTAGGTGCTCTTGCCCTGAAAGGGAGGCCTGCTGTGGAAAGGAGCATCCGGGCTGCCCCCTCGACCGCCACCCTGTTCTCCACATGCTCACAGCGCTGGCCTGTAAACTAGAAAACCGAGGGCTGTGGCTTGGCCCCGCCTGCCTCTCTCCCATCGCCCTGCCCCTGATTCAATTCTTTGTATATTTTTTGGAACTTTTTTTTTAAAATTTTTAATTGTTTTATATTACTTTGATTTATTTACAAAGTATGAATACCCATGCTTTCCTTTGTTGAAAGAGTTTGGTCCTGCAGATGTTGGTGTGTCCCTTCAAATATTCTTCATCCTCATTTTTGCTTCTGGAGGCATTTCCTCAGGTTCGCTATCTTCCTTGCGCAGGGGCCATGCTAATCTTCTCTGTATCGTTCCAATTTTAGTATATGTGCTGCCGAAGCGAGCACAGGTTCGCTATCTTCATCTTCATTAAAAGCTGCAGCCACTATGGCAAATCCAAACTTGGAGATCTTTGTAGGCTTTGTTGGGAAGTCTCCCGCTTCTTCAGCAGATCATTTCTCAGTACTACGACTGCAAACTTTCCCCTCCGTTACTGGAAGAAACAGTCTTAGTTTTCACAGGTTTTTCTTCTTCAGATCCTCCAGCTGCTCCAGCTCCCTGTGGATTCTCAGGCTTCTCCTCTCCTGCCTTCCCTCTGTCATTTTCCCCGCCGCCGAGAAGAGTTTTAAATTCAGCTTGGTTACAGTCAAAGTTGTATTTTGGTTCCTGTGGGATATTGGTAAGACAAAATATAGTCAGATGAATATGACACAATTTTAAAAGTCTGTAATTGTGCTATAATCACAAAGTCACGTGGTTCAAACCCTCCAGATGCTCCTCTGGAGAAGTAGGGGCAATCTCCTCCTGTGCTGACTGGGTCCAATTTGACGGTACACAATAAGAAAAAAAAAAAAAACAAACATAAAAAGACTGCGGATGGGATTATGTATATTCTGTTTTCAGGGTGTCGTTTTTCCAACTATGGAATTTAAAAAATGAAGAGGTCTTTTTACAGTAGATTGTCCAATACAATATGTTATTTTCTTTACTGCTGCTTCCACGGATACTGAATGTTGATCCCATTGAAATTAAATCATTTACGATTTCAAGTTCTCCTTTGTTTATCGTGATGTTTACTGGTGAGGTTGTGAAGATATTAGTTTTCATTAAGTTCAGTTGTAACATATCATGCAGGCTGTATTCTTTGAACCTTACCAGGATAATCACTTCAAGTCTTCTTTGCTTTCAGCAAGTAAGATTGTGTTATCAGATTATTAATCTCCCTTCAATGTTGATGCCTTTCACTTCTTCATCTAATCACGTTCAGTGGATTAGGTAGAAATCGGATTAAGCTATTATCTGTGATGAAGAACAGAAGAGGTCATGAATCATTTTCCTATGCTGAAATAACTCCCAAGGAGCTTGGATTTTTCCACTCAATGTCATATAAAAACAATAACGTATTATGACAGGTTTGGAAGAAAGAGGGGCATCCACTTCCTAAACAACATGCTTCCAGTATCTTTATGAACTTTAATAAAGTCGAAAGTTATAGAGAGACTTCAAGCCTTTCGTTCATAGGATTCCTATAAGTCATTCTCGACTCGAAGGCAATCAACAACAACATTAATCTCTAATGAAGTGATTATAATCTAAATGTATCCGAGATCATACTCTACATTTATTCCCTAGCCCCACACCTCACCTCACAAGAATTTTTTTTTTCGTTTTAAAGATATCTCCCTATTGAGTACCTTTTTCATTTATATTCTTTAGGAGAGCAACACTGGCTTATGGGACATTTCAGTCTTGAGTTTCTGTTGGTCCTTTTCCAGAGGAGTCTCTGGGTTGCCCTAGACCATACACAGAAATCCTGCCATGATGGCTCAAATGAAATGGTTACCCATTTGGCCCACCCACACCTCATCAGCCTGTCGGCGAGCTGGTACCAATTGTAACTTCTGTTCCTGCATAGTTACCATGGACAACCCCTGACTGGCTCTAATTTCCATGTCTGTGTAACCACAAATACAAATGGCCCTTGGTCTATTTCATGATATTGATTTTTGTTTCAGATTTCTCCCCCTCTTACTCTATCTAGAGGGTTTTATTGTTATTCCTTTCAGAACACTCAACAATTATGCCTGTTTAGTTGTTGTTAAGTGCCTTCAAGTCAGTACTAACCGATAGATACCTGAACCTCCAGCAAATTTTCAGAGGCAGTAAATGGCAGAGCCATCTAATTCAATTTGTCTTGGGGTTGTGAAAGCTTAACTTTGTGTGATATTTCGTTTTAAAAAGAATTCTTTTGTGTGTCCTTGGTTTTATTATTGTGGTTAAGGGTATGTTTCAAAATGATAGCCTGTGATTCCCCGCTGTGGGAGTAATGATGCGATCACTCATTTGATTAGATTACATGTAATCTACTAATTCCTTTGATATGATTTGCTATGAACAGCCAATGAGTTGTAGGGAGTGTCGTCAGGGTGTGGCCTGCCTATAAGAAGGTCTAGTGAGGCTGGCTTGCATTTGTCTAGTCACTAGTTACTTGGACAAACTGCTTGGTTGGTCCACCAATATTGAATTCTTCAGTTTCTCCTGCTACAAGCCACGCTTCTGAGACGTGACCGCCTCTTTGAGTGGGTGAGTGATTCCCTTTGGAACAATCATGTAATTTATAGACATATATATGAATGTCTTTGTATATATGAAATATGTTTTGCCAAATGATCT
>NW_006399817.1:18390-18904 GCF_000299155.1 Elephantulus edwardii
AGCATGTTCAACACTCTTTTCCAGCACTACAACTCAAAGGCATTGATTCTTCTATCATCCTTAGTTATTGTCCAGCTCTTGTATGCAAAGCAAGTAACTGCGAAGGTCACAGTATGCATCAGGTGCACCTCTGACATCTATATTTATTTGGGTTTATAATTTCTTTTAACATGCAATTAATGATCTTTTCTTTCTTTTTTACTCAGAGCAAGATATATTTGATGATTCTCTTGCAGTCCCATAAATTGACAGAAACTCATGTGATTCTGCACTTAACTAAATGAAGATCAACATCAAGATTTTTAACAGCATCAGACCGAAGATGGGGCAAATTGTTACTTATCATCTTGCTTGATCCACATTCCAAACCATACATGAGAAAAATGATGCTGAGATTTAACAGGACTTCATTAACAAGTTAATTCCTAAATGGCTGAACCTGAACCTGAATCTGTACTTCCCATTTTTCCTGACTTATATGAGTATAAATAAAACATGAGAAATAGTTAAAATA
>NW_006399817.1:20642-21776 GCF_000299155.1 Elephantulus edwardii
TTTCGACTTTTAGTAAAGTTCATAAAGATACCGGAAGTATGTTTTGTAGGAAGTGGATGCCACTCTTTCTTCCAAACCTGTCATAATACATTATTGTTTTTATATGACATTGAGTCATTTGCGATGTTTAGTGACCTACATATAGCAGCTCTGAACCCTTCTCTGTCCTGAGCCAGTCTCACTAACTCCGACACACTCCCCTTTCACCTCCATTATTGTATCAATCCATCTTATCCGAGGTCTCTCTCTCCTGTGCTGTCTGCCCACCATTCTGAGAATGATGTCCTTCTCCAAGAACCAATCTCTCCAGCCACGTGTCCAAAGTGAGGTGAAGCTTCAAAATCCTAGCCTCCAAGGAAAGACTTGGCTTCACTCTCTCTAAGACAGACTTATATATTTTCTTGGTGATTTCTGATTTGTTCAAGACTCTTCTTCAGCACCACAAAGCGAAGGCGTCTGCTCTTCTCCTGTCATCCTTAGTCATTGTCCAAATCTCTGAAGCATAACAAATAATTGAGAAGACCATGGCTTGAGAAGACAAAGGTTCTTACCACTGAGCCACTTGGCAATACTGTGATATTGAAGAAGAGATTGAGGTTGTAAACAATGACAACTTGCTCTACAATCAATTTCTTATTCTTGGTAATAAAATTGTTTTAAAACTTTTACTGTTTGTAAATGAAACTGATATTTGCTCACTTGACAAACTTGTGAAAGATAACAAAAATCCAAGCTTCTTGGCAGTTATTTCAGCATAGGAAAATCATTAATGACCTCTTCTCTTCTTCAGTACAGATAATAGCTTAATCCAATCTCTACCTAATCCACTGAACTTGATTAGATGAAGAAGTAAAAGGCATCAACATTGAAGGGAGATTAATAATCTGATAACACAATCTTAATTGCTGAAAACAAAGAAGGCCTGAAGTGATTATCCTGGTAAGGGTCAAAGAATACAGCCTGCATGATGTGTTACAACTGAACTTAATGAAAACTAATATCTTCACAACCTCACCAGTAAACATCACGATAAACAAAGGAGAACTTGAAAGTGTAAATGATTTAATTTCAATGGGATCAACATTCAGTATCCGTGGAAGCAGCAGTAAAGAAAATAACATATTGTATTGGACA
>NW_006399817.1:22707-24701 GCF_000299155.1 Elephantulus edwardii
TGGAATAATACTATCTTTGGCGCCCATTTTTTTTTCTTTCCTTTAATTAAAGATTGAGTGGTACACGAATAAATGAGAGTTTGAAATTAGAGGTAATTTATGTTTTATATACAGATTCAATACATTTGCTAATTTTGTAGTTTCGTATGATTAGTTTCCAAAGGTTACAGATAATAAAGAAATCCGAAATGGTACCTTTTAAGAATTGCCTATTTTTTTAGTCACAGCTATTATTAGCACATTTAGAGGGAAGCAAAAATTTATTAGAAGAGAGCAAAAGGTCATTACAAATAAGGGGGGGAGAACCCAGCAACCCAACATAATGGATGTCAGGAGAGACTATGAAAATTTAAAGAAAAAAGAAAAAACTATGAAAAGGGCATTAGAATATTAAGAAGCCAAAACAAAAGGAATAGATGCTGAGGTTATAGAGTTGAATAGAAGATTTCAAAGAGCAGCTTGAGAATATATAGCAAAATAGTATAATAAAATGCGTCAAAAGCTGGAGCCAGACAGGAAGAGAGAGGAACTCATTCAGAATTTCTCAAGCTGAAGGAACTGGAAAACAAATTCACCCTAGTATGACCAACTGTTCCTTCTACCCTCAGACCTACAATATGAAGGGTTTCTTTATTCCCATTAGGACGTTATCCAACTCTATCCCCGTATCACAGACATGAGACTACAGCAGCAACCCCTCCACCCCTAGTTCTAAATTTACCTGACCTAAAATGTCAGGTCACCCTGAAACTTGAGAATAGCAGCCAGCCAACAGAGGAGTCCAAAGGAATCCAGAAGTCTAACCAGAAATTCCAGCAATAGAAACATCCCCAGAAGAAACATCCCAAGAGTCAGAATGAAATCTCTAAAAGGACAGACAGAATTGTCCACTCTACCTTCTGTCACAAATACGCAAACATGCTCTAAGCTCCAGGATAGCATTCGACCAGTTCAGAAAGGTGATGTCATCAGGGGAATGGAAAACTAACACAAAGAACACCTAAGCTAAAGGTTTCAAGAGAACTACTCTCCCGAAGCCAAATATCCCTTTCAACAGCACAGACACAGAGACACCTGCTGGGACATCCCTTTCTAAGACCTGAAGCATATCCCTTGGAAAGACCACAGGAACTGAGAAGATAAGCAGTCACCAAAACAAACTTTCAAGAAACTTGCCTTGCAAAACCAGAATGGCACCCCCAAGAGCACTCAGACTCCCACTGCTTCCTCTCTCAGTCCCAGCCTGCCCCCAACAGCAAAGAGGAGGGAATCTCAGTCCCGGGGCAACCAGTCTTAGACGAAAAGTGGAAAACACTGGAGTGACTCATTGCTGTAGTGGGTTGGAGCTCTTACCTCTGAAAGAATAGTTTCCCACTGTATATGTGTGAAATTTACAACTGCCAGAAGTCCATGCTGGGTTTAGAAGGGGTCGTGGTACTAGGGACATTGTAGCTAATGTTAGATGGATCTTGGCTGAAAGCAGGGAATACCAGAGGAATATATATTCATGTTTCATTGACTATTGAAAGGCATTTGACTGTGTGGATCAGAACAAACTGTGGCTGACTCTGAGAAGAATGGGAATCTCAGAACGCTTGATCATGCTAATGAGAAACCTATACTTGGACCAAGAGGCCGTCGTCAGAACAGAGCAAGGGAACACTGCATGGTTCAAAATTGGGAATGGTGTGCGTCAGGGATGTGTCCTGCCTCCATACTTTTATAACGTGTATGCAGAACAGATCATCCGGGAGGCTGGGCTCTATGAGGAGAAATGTGGAGTCAAGACTGGTGGAAGATCTAGCAACAATCTGTGTTATGCAGATGACACAACCCTGCTTGCGGAAACTGAAGAACACCTGAAGCACCTGCTGCAGAGGGTCAAGGACTGCAGACTCCAAATGGATTGAGGCTCAATGTCAAGAAGACAAAGATTCTCACCACTGGACCAATTGTTAGCATCAGGATGGATGGTGAAGAGATTGAGATTGTAC
>NW_006399817.1:25289-26741 GCF_000299155.1 Elephantulus edwardii
GAGTTTAGGGCTGTTGTACATAGGGTTGCTATGAGTAGCAAGCGGCTCGACAGCACATATCAACAGCAACAACTGTATATTCCATTTGCTCTGTTCTCCCAATAACCTCTTGGGATAAGTATAGGTTTCACTTGAACTTAGTTAAGTGTTCTGGGATTCTCATTCTTCTCAAAGTTAACCATAATTTCTTATTATTCACATAATAAAATTTTTTCCATCATCAATAAATAACAAATAGACACGCTTCACTTATTCTTTGCTTTCAGCCAGGATCCATTGGACATAAACAATGATGTCCCTGTTGCCACAGCCTCTTTTAAACACAGCTTGAACTTTTGGCAGTTCTCTGTGTTCTGTTCTAGCCATTTCCCACCCCCCCTTTATTTTCAGAAGAATTTTACTTGCATGTGGTATTAATGCTGTTGTTGTATAACTTCCATGTTCTGTTAGATCACATCTATTGGCAATGGGAACTAAAATTGATTTTTTCCAGTTAGTTGGCTAGGTAACAATCTTCAAATTTTCCTAACATTGAGTGATCCAGGGCTCCATCTTTTACGTGTTAGTTGACATTCCACCAATTACTGTGGCCTTATATTTTTTGCCAATGTCTTCCCTCATTAACATTGGCTCTTGATCATATGATACTTCCTGAAATATTTCAGTGCCAGTCATTTCAGTGATTCTGTGTATTCCCTCTATTTTCTTTTGATGAATCCTGGCTCATTCAAGACTTTACCCACACAAAACAACTATGAGATATCATCTCACCCCAGTCGGAATAGCAAAATTTAACAGAGCAGTAAACAACAAATGGTGGCGAGATTGCGGAGAAACTGGAACCTTTATACACTGTTGCTGGGAGTCTAAAATGACGCAACCCCTATGGAGGGCTGTATGGCGCTCTCTCAGAAAAGTTACAAATAGAAATACCATTTGACCCAGAAATCCACTACTAGGAATATACCCTAAAGAAACGATAACTGCCACCCTGGCAGATAAATGCGCACCTATGTTTATTGCAACTTTGTTCACAATAGCAAAGTGTTGGAAACAACCTAAGTGTCCATCACCAAACAAATGGATAGAGAAGCTGTAGTATATTCACACAATGAAATCCTATGCGGCATTGAAAAACAAGGAACTCAGGGAGCTCTGATAGCCTAGTGGCAAGAAGCTGCACTGAAATCCCAGAGGTACACGGTTTGAATCCACTAGATGCTCTGCTGGAGAAGGAGGGGCAATCTTCTCCTGTACCAGTCAGATCCAATTTGATGGAACACATAAAAAAATAATAAAATTAGGCCCTGGGGGCGTGCCCACCCATCCCGCTGCACGGGCACTCGGCTTGGGCGCAGCCCTTCTTGTGCAGGCGGCAGGTGGACGCCCGCTTCCCCCACAGCCGCCAACCTGGCTCCAAGAATTCTCTCCAGAACAGGTCCACCTTGCGGC
>NW_006399817.1:61031-67260 GCF_000299155.1 Elephantulus edwardii
GGGAGGGTGGAGAGGAAGGCCCTCTATGAGGTGGATTGATTCAGTGACTGGGATAATCGGGATGGGAGTGTCAGGGACAGTGCGATTGGCACAGGACAGAGCAGAGTTTAGGGTTCTTGTACATAGGGTCGCTATGAGTCGCAAGCGACTCGACAGCACATAAGAACAGCAACAAAAACAGTGTATTCCCTTGTTCTGTTCTCCCGATAACCTCTTGGGGTAGGCATAGGTTTCATGTGAACTTAGTTAAGTGGTCTGGGATTCTCATTCTTCTCACAGTTAACCATAATTTTTTTATTATTCATATAGTAAAATTCTTTTCCATAGTCAATAAATTACAAATAGACATTCTTCACTTATTCTTTGCTTTCAGCCAGGATCCATTTGACATAAACAATGATGTCCCTGTTGCCACAGCCTCTTTTAAACACAGCTTGAACTTTTGGCAGTTCTCTGTGTACTGTTCTAGCCATTTCCCCCCAGCCCTCCCCCCCAGTATTTTCAGAAGGGCTCAGAGCTATTGTTCATAGGGTCACTGTGAGTCATAGTTGACATGATGCCACATAACACCAAAAACAACAGAGCCAGCTCTGGTGGCCTAGTGGGAAGAAGTTACATGGCAATCCCAGAGGCATGAGGTTCAAATCGACCAGATGCTCTGCTTGAGAAGGAGGGGTAATCTCCTCTTTACCAGTCAGATTCAATTTGACAGTACACACACACACACAATAGTAAAATAAAATTTAAAAAAAAACAAAACAACAAAGCCTTCTCTACTTTTATTCAAATAGATTTCCAGATGAGGTTCACACTGACTTCATGCTGTTGTACTATAATTTCCAACTTCTGTTAGATCACATCTATTGGAAATAGGAACAAATATTGATCTTTTCCAGTTAGTTGGCTAGGTAGCAATCTTCCAATTTTCCTAACATTGACTGATCCAGGGCTCCATTTTTTACGTGTCAGTTGATATTCCACGAATTACTGTGGCCTTATATTTTTTGCCAATTTCTTCAATGTCGCTTAAATGTATTCCCTCATTAACATTGGCTCTTGATCATATGATGCTTCCTGAAATATTTCAGTGCCAGTCATTTCAGTGATTCTCTGTATTTCCTCTATCTTTTTTTGATGAATCCTGGCTCATTCAAGACTTTACCCACACAAAACAACTATGAGATATCATCTCACCCAAGTCAAAATAGCAAAATTTAACAGAGCAGCAATCAACAAATGGTGGTGAGATTGCGGAGAAACTGGAACTTCATTCACTGTTGGTGGGAGTGTAAAATGGTGCAACCACTATGGAAGGCTCTATGTAGCTCTCTCAAAAATCTTGCAATTAGAAATACCATTTGACCCAGTAATCCACTACTGGGAACATACCCTAAAGAAACCATAACTGCCACCTAGGCAGATATATGCTCACCTATGTTTATTGCAGCTTTGTTCACAATAGCAAAGAGTTGGAAACAACCTAAGTGTCCATCAACAAACAAATGGATAGAGAAGCTGTGGTATAATCACACAATGAAATACTATGCTGCTTTGAAAAACAAGGAACTCAGGGAGCTCTGATAGCCTAGTGGCAAGAAGCTCCACTGCAATCCCAGAGGTACATGGTTTGAATCCACTAGATGCTCTGCTGGAGAAGGAGGGGCAATCTCCTCCTGTACCAGGCAGATCCAATTTGATGGAACACATAAAAAAAATAATAAAAAACAAACAAAAACAAACAAACAAACACTCTATTATGTGTTTCAATACATCTGGCTTTGACTTTTTTGCCACCAAAGGGAGCAGCAGCTGCTTTCTTGAAGAAGTTCTTTGGTGGGCTTGATAAATGGAAATCGGGGACTGTATGACAACAGCTAGCAGAAAGTCTGTCTGGCGTGAAGCCCTGCACCAAGAAGTCATGCCGAATGATGTCATCCAAAGTGGGACGATCTTCTGGATTTTTGGACAGCATGCTGGCTATCAAGTGCTTGGCAGGAGCTAGCAGGGAAGATGGCATTGTATACCTTGCTTCTCTTATACATCTATAGGTTTCTTTCAGATTTGTGGTTTCGAATGGAGATCTTCCTAGTACCATTTCATACATTAAGCAGCCTAAGGCCCAAATGTCTGCTTCACAGCCATGTCCCTGTTTGTTGAGGACTTCAGGAGAGAGATAATTTGGAGTACCACATATTGTTCTCCTTCTATGTTCCAAGGGTTCCAGCCTGGAAGCCAAGCCAAAGTCTCCAACTTTTAGTTCCATGGCTTCATTGATAAAAAAGATTCCTGGTTTGAGATCTCAGTGCAAGATTTCTTGTTCATGTAGGTACTTGAGTCCAGACACAATCTGCCTGAGGTAGTATCGAACTTCTGGCTCCGTCAACACCTTTCTAGCTTTCAAGATATGTGCCATGGACCTTCTGCTGCAGTACTCCAGGAGGATGTATTTATTTCCTTTATCCTCAAAGTAGTGATAAAACTGCACCACATGCTTATGGTGGAGAATTCACTGAAGCCCTATTTCTTTGTCAATCATTTCCCTTTAATGAGGTTTAGCTACTCTGTTGTGAGGAATCATTTTTGCAGCATAGACTTTGTTATTTGTCAAATCTGTCATCTTATAACATTTTGCAAAGCCACCCTTGCCCAGCATTTTGCCCCGACAGTAGCACTTTCCCGTCGTGGGATCGAAGATAATCCGTGAGATCTCCGTCCCAGAGTGGGAGTGGTGGTGATGGTGGCGCGGAGCCACCGGCTGCACCTGAGGTGCGGGCTGCAGGGTCTGAGGCTCCTCCGGGTGCTGCTGCTGTCGCTTCCTCTTCGAGTGCCCGCCGCAAGCCTTGCCCAGCGCTTGCTCACACATCTTGGTGGCAGGCTGGTAGGTGATAGTCCTCAAGATCTCCATCACTGCCTCTCTGTGAGGCACCACCTGCTGCCACCTCTGAGGCAGGGACACACGTCCCAGTCTGCCCGCGTCCTCGATTTCCCCCCTCTGACAACCTCAAAGCTGCACCACATGCCCACTTCCACTTGTGTGAGGGCGAATGCCATGCGAAGTCTTATATAGGAGGGGGCCAAGACTCGAAAAGTCCGTCACAGACGACACCCCGCCCACTGGCCTCCTGTGCGCGCAGTTCTCAGCACAAGCTCTGACTGGGACTGCTCAATGAGCCAGCGCGCCTGTGATGCAGGCCTTGGGGGCTCTTGTCCTGAAAGGGAGGCCTGCTTCAGAAATGAGCCTCCCTGCTGCCCCCTCGACCACCACCCTGTTCTCCACATGCTCACAGCACTGGCGTGTAAACTAGAAAACCGAGGGCTGTGGCTTGGCCCTGCCTCTCTCGCATCACCCCGCACCTGATTCAATTCTTTGTATGTTTTCTGGAACTTTTTTGTTTGTTTTTTTTAAATTTTTAATTTTTTTTATTTTACTCTGATTTATTTACAAAGTATGAATACACTTTTTTCCACAAAAAAAATAAAATTAAAAACAAACAAGGAACTCATGCAATATTACTCAAAACGGGTGACGTTGGAAGACATTATGCTGAGTGAAATAAATCAGTCACAAAAGGGCAGGTGTTGATGGTGCCACTATTGTAGAATGGGACTTACATTAGGGTTGGGGTGAGACTGAGAAAGATTGCTGAAATTATGTATACTGTATTGAAACAGATGAGGGAGAGAACTGTTTCAAAGCGATATATGATTGGGTATTTTCATTATGACAAGAGTCCAGAATGAAGGTTGCATAGTGCAGTGTACTGTGGGGTCAGTAGAAAGGGGGAGAAATTCTACACCAATGAAATAATTTTTCTTTTACTTTTCAAGTGCGAACTGGGGTGAGGGATGGGCAGGGAGAAAAATGCAACAATGAATGTATGGAAATCCAAAATCTCTATAAATGTTCATTAAAATTAATTTTAAAAAATAAAATAAAAAAGATTTTTCCAACAGCATCATTCAATAATGCACCTCGAGTCTTGAATTTGGTTTTCCGTTCTTTCAACTTAATAAATGCCAAGTGAGTCCTTCCCAATTCCAGTTCTATCAACATTTCATTATTGCTTTCTTGAGCTGACTTTCAAATCTTCTGTTCAACTCTTTTACTTCACTGTTTCTTTTTATTGGCTTCTCTGCAAATAATAATAATACTAATTGTTAGGTTAGTAGACTCAGAGAAGAAATCTGAGAGAACGGGAGAAAGCTAGCAGCTTTATTAAAGGGGGAGAAGGGAAGCTTCCGGGTGAGTTCCTCATCCTGGAGAGGCAGAATGGGAAGTTACACTGTGAACTTACTGGGGAGGATCTTTATAAACAGAGTCTTTAGGAAGGGGCATTCCATTCTGGTTTATGAGCCACCTGCTAGCTCAGCCAGACATGCAAATCCGTTTGCTCTTCTTATCAGCATCAGGAAAGGCCATCAGCATTTAAGTTCTGAATTCTTCATTCTTCTCTTTTTCCCTCTTTGCCCAGACTAACATCAATATTATTTTAATATAATAGAAATATCATTTTATTTTGTGTTCTCATAATAAGTATTTTAAGGACAACACAGGAGGCGAAGACTCTCTATGAGGTGGATTGATTCAGTGACTGGGGTAATGGAATGGGCAGTGCGATTGGCACAGGATAGTGCAGGGCTATTGTACATAGGGTCACTATGAGTTGCAAACGACCCGACGGCACATAACAACAACAAGCACAATATTTATTAGATGAACCAGGGTAGCTGACTGAGTTTGTGGTTCGGAGAAACACAATCAAGCTCTGGGAAAGACAAACAGGAGTCTGGTTCAGATCACCAGGGAAAGCCGACGCATGAGGCATGCCTGCTTTCAAGAGAGCAGTGAGCAAGCAACCAGGGTTTAGTGGAATATAAAAGTTTATCATTTTACAGTCGTTGAAATATTGACTTCAATAATAAAACAAAAACAAACTTCATATAACAATGAAAAATACAAAAGAGGGAAGGAAAGAGATCCTGTATAAAAAATGGGGAAGGTTAGAGAATCTACACAGGACCAATGACCAAGATGAAGAATGACGCCCACCTGCCCTCCCCCAGGTGAAGAACTCTACAGAACAGGCTCAGATTTGCAAATGTGTTGTAAACAAAGGTTAAGAGGAGGCAAACTTCTTGGCTTGTGCTAGAAACCCTTTCTCATACTCCAATCTGTTTTGGCAGTAGATCGTGTAGGCCTCTGCTTGTGCCAAGTCTTGGATTTTAGGTTCATTTTGGAGCTCTTGTATTCCTAACAGCATCTATTTGATGGTGATAGCCTGCCTCCAGCCCTTGTCCTTCTCCAGGATGGGTAAGTGCCCAAGGAGTACACATTTGGGTGGAGGAGAGGAGACTCAAATTTATATTTTGATGGTGAGGATGGGTAATCGTCTTTGATAAACATCCACAGCTTAAATAATAAGATACCTTCTCATGGAGTCCCCTTATTCCCTGGAATGGCACGCTCCGGGGTGGGGGGGTCAGCGCTATTCCCTTTGTCTCCATATTTCCTGCAGGAGCAGCAATTTCATTCTTGAGGGCCATGCTGGGAGAAATGAGAGTCGAAGCTCCTGCAAAGAACTATGTATAGAAGTTCACAGCAGCTTTTATAATAGCTAGAATCTGAAAAAACCTAAATAGCCATCACAAAGGAGTAGAGTAGATTACTATCAGAATCACTGCAATATACAACTAAAATGAGTGTACTTACTGATTGTTTAATTGTGCATAACGCTAATTGTATTTAAACGATTTCTCAAGATACAATTCATTTAAAAAATCGGGATGCATGGACACGAAAAGGACAAATTTTTATAAAAGCAAAGACTTGGATAGACAGAACACGAAAGAAGCTATAGAAATGTCAAGACATTCTAGTCAGCTCAATGTCCTCATAGATGACTGTCACAAGTGTTTCAGAAGCTGTAAATCACAAGGGAAGAGATTGTTCCGATTTCTTTTGCAGAGACACTAGTAGAATTAAACTGGCAGTGAAGCAAAATGGTTTGAAGTCATTAGCCATTAGAAAGAAATTCCAAAAGCACAATCAGAGGGACTTGGCACTTCACTTCCATTAGGATGACTAAGATTTTAAAAACAAACGATAAAAATAACAAATTTTGGTAAAGATCTAGAGAAATCAAAACCCTTATCTATTGGTGAGGACACAAGATGGTATAGCCACCAGGCAAACCAGTTTGGCAGTTCAAGAATAGGGTCAACTTTGCAA
>NW_006399817.1:67745-68167 GCF_000299155.1 Elephantulus edwardii
TCCTTCTTGCTTGGAAGAACTGGTCCATCCTGGCAACATGCCCAAAGTATGTGAGACAGAGCTTCAAAATCCTTGCCTCCAAAGAGCAGCCTGTTTTCACCTTCTCTAGGACAGACCTATTAGGTCCCTTGGCAGTATGTTCAATACTGTTTGTTCTCCAGCACCACAATTCAAAGGCACTGATTTTTCTTCTGTGATCCTTAGTCATTGTCCCAGCTCTCTGATGCATAGCAAGTAATTGTCAAGACCTTGGCCTGAATCAGTAACATCTTAGTATCCAGACTGACACTCTTGTTCGTCAGCACTCTAGAGAGGTCTCTGACAGCACTTTCCAAATGCAATTCTAGCTTTGGTTTCCTGACTGCTAGCTCCCAGAAGGTTGATGGTGGATCTGAGCAAGATGAAATTGTTAACAACTTCAA
>NW_006399817.1:68616-71874 GCF_000299155.1 Elephantulus edwardii
CAATCCCAAAGGTGCACCGTTCAATTCCACCAGATACTCCACTGGAGAAGGATGGGCAAACTCCTCCTGTGCCAGTCGGATCCAATTCAAAGTAAAAACTCTGAAACAAGTAAAAAAGAAAATCACAATTCATCAACTTTTCCATTTATGTATGGAATAAGAAGACTGAAATTATTGAGAAGCATATGGAAGAAAAAGAAGGAGCTTTACTAATATATTCTGCAGCATGTGACACTACTAACTGAAAATCGACATGTGAATTCTGCAGCTGTTCAAATCAACACGTGTCTACATAGGAAAAGGATGGACAATGCCCCACTTCCCATTAAGCATTAGTGTTTCAGAAGCAGAAGGAGGATTATTAACAAGAAGAAGAATCTGATAATGAAGCACAGGTAGAAGATGAAAAAAAGAAATCTGAACCTTAAAAGGCTGAAAAAACTGTCAGACATTAGCAGGTTTTAAATGATTTCAAAAGATACAGTGGTTGTGAAAAATAATGTACACAAACTTTGTAAGTACACAAGTGTAAAATAAAAATTTTCTTTTAAATTTAAAAAAAATACAGCAGAGACCATCAAAAAGGAAGAAGTGATGAGTATAAAACTTTTAAAAACATGTCTTAAAATGAAAGTGATTCTTTTATTCAATCTATTGCTGCATTTTAAATTTTGCCCACATCTATTTCATGTGTTCTATTTGACGAATATGGATCTCAGAAGAATGGCTGCCATTGCTTTGGCTAGGGGCATTTGGGTCAAGTACTATTCATAGTGACCCTATGGACAACAGATCTGAACCCTATCCTGCCTAACACACTTGAGCCTATTGTTGCAGTCACTGTGTTAATCCATCTTCTTGAGGATTTCTTTTTCACTGATCCTCCATATTCCCAAGCATGATGTCCCTTTCCAAGAAATATACCTTTGGGTATGTTGTTGTTCTTCCCCATTGAGTCGTTTGCGACTCATAGCGACCCTATGTATAAGTCTGAAGCCTGCCCTATCATGAAGCTGTCTCACTGAGTCTTACACACCTCCTCCCATTACCCCAGTTACTGTGTCAATCAATCTCATCCATGGTCTTCCTCTCCTGCACCGTCCCTCTGACCTTCCAAGCATAATGTTCTTCTCCAAGGTCTGGCCCTTCCTGGACATGTGCCCAAAGTAGACGAGATAGAGCTTCAAAATCCTAGCTTTCAAGGAGAAACTTGTGTCACCCTCTCCAAGGCAGACATGTTGTTCTCTTGACGCTCCAGGGTATGTTCAATACTCTTCTCCAGACCAAAATTCAAAGGCATTGATTCTTCTTCTGTCATCCTCAGTCATTGTCTAGCTCTGATGCATCGCAAGTAATTGCAAAGACCATGGCCTGGATCAAGCACACCTTAATTTCTAGACTGACATTGTTGCTTCTCAGTACTGTGGAAAGGTCCCTAACAGCACATTTTCCCAGTGCAATTCGTCTTTTGATTTCCTAACTGCTGGTGTCAAGAGTGTTGACTTTCAAGCCAAGCAAGCTGAAATTGACAAAAACATCAATCTCTTCTCCATCTATTATGGTGCTACTAGTTGGCCCAGTAGTGAGACTCTTCGTCTTCTTTATGTTGAACTTCAATCCAAATTAAAGACTACAGTCCTTGATATTCTGCAGCAAACATTCCAAGTCCTCCTTTTCAGCAATCAATGTTGCCATCTGCATAGTCCATGTTGTTGCTGAGTCTTCCTCCAATCCTGACGCCATATTCCTCTTCACCAGCCCCACTTCCTGAATCGTCTGTTCTGCAAACGGATTGAAAAAGTATGGAAACAGGATGCATTTCTGATGCACTTCTTTCATGATTTTGAACCACACAGTGTTTTCTTGCTCTGTTCTGAACATTGCTTCCTGGTCCGAGTATAGGTTTTACAAGAACATAATCAAGTGTTCTGGGATTCCCATTCTTCTCAAGGTTAGTCACAATTTGTTGTAATCCACACAGTCAAATGTCTTATAATATTAGTGCATATTGTTAAATATTAATACTGTATGTTAAAATAATGATATACTGTACTTATAAAAAGTATCTCGAGTTGTTATAATCAAGGATGCTTTAAGCAGAATATTAAATGATCCAGGAAGTATTAAAAGAAGATGGAAAGAATATACTGAGTCACTGTATCGAAAGGAATTGGCAGACACAGAAGAATTTAATGAAAGAACATATGAACAAGAGCCTAGGTGATGAAGGAAGAAGTTCAAACTGCTTTGAAGGAAATAGTAAAGCATAAGTCCCCAGGAATAGATGGTATACCAATTGACATATCTCAGCAAACAGATGCAGTCCTCGACATGCTCACCAAGTTGTGCCAAGAAATTTGGAGAACAACCACCTGGCGGCCTACTGACTGGAACAGATCTATATTTGTTCCCATCCCAAAGAAGGGTGACCCAACAGAGTGTGGAAACTAAAGAAGAATATCATTAATTTCACATGCAAGCAAAATTCTACTGAAGATTATCCAAAAACTACTGGAACAACAAACACATCAGTAGAGAAGTGCCAGAAGTCCAGGCTGGGTTTAGAAGGGGACGTGGTACAAGGGTCATTGTAGCTAATGTTAGATGGATCTTAGCTGAAAGCAGGGAATACCAGAGGAATGTATATCTGTGTTTCATTGACTATGCAAAGGCGTTAGACTGTGTGGATCATAACAAACAGTGGCTAACTCTGAGAAGAATGGGAACCCCAGAACACTCGATCTTGCTAATGTGAAACCTTGGACCAAGAAGCAGTCGTCAGAACAGAGCAAGGAAACACTGCATGGTTCAAAATTGGGAACGGTGTACGCCAGGGATGTGTCCTGTCTCCATACCTTTTCAATCTGTAACCAGAACAAATTATCCGGGAGGCTGAGCTCTATGAGGAGAAATGTGAGGTCAAGATTGGTGGAAGATCTAGCAACACTCTCCACTATGCAGATGGCACAACCCTGCTTGCGGAAACTGAGGAGGACCTGAAGTGCTTGCTGCTGAGAGTCAAGGTCTGCAGCCTCCAATACAGATTGAGGCTCAATGTCAAGAAGACAAAGATTGTCACCACTGGGCCAATTGGCGCAATCAGGATGGATGGTGAAGAGATTGAGATTGTTCACAGCTTTAGTTTGCTTGGCTCCACAGTCAACACTCTCAGCACTAATAGCCAGAAAGTTAGAAGACATATTGTCATGGGAAATGTCTTGAAAATTAGAAGATGTAGTGTCATGCCATTTCCCAGAA
>NW_006399817.1:72854-74293 GCF_000299155.1 Elephantulus edwardii
AGGATGGGTGTGTCAGTGGCAGTGCGGTTGGCGCAGGACAGAGCAGGGTTTAGGGCTGTTGTGCATAGGGTCGCTATGAGTCGCAAACGACTCAATGGCACATAATAACAACAACAACAACAACATTGTCATGCCTGCTGTTAGGGACCTTTCCAAAGTACTGAAGAGCAATGGTGTCCCTCTGGAGACTAAAGTGCATCTGATAAAGGCCATGGTCTTTGCTATCACTTGTTATGCATCAGAAAGTTGGACAATAAAAAAAACAAAAAAAAAAAAACAATAAAAAAAAAAAGAAAAAAGAAAGTTGGACAATGACTAAGGAGGAAGAAGGAGAATTGATGCCTTTAAGTTGTGGTGCTGGAGAAGAGTATTGAGGGTACCATAGACTGCAAGGAAAACAAACAGACTCATCCTGGAAAGGGTCAAACCGGGTTGCTCCTTGGAGACAAGGATTCTCAGGCTCTGTCTAACAAACTTTGGACATGTTGCAAGGAGGGACAGGTCCTTGGAGAAGGACATCATGCTTGGTAGGGTGGAGGGACAGCGCAGAAGGGGAAGGTGGATTGATTCTGTGATTGGGGTAATCGGGATGGGTGTGTTGGAGACGGTGCGATTTGCACAGGACAGAGCAGAGTTTAGGGATGTTGAACGTAGGGTCGCTAGGAGTCGCAAACGACTCAAGGGCACATAACAACAACCAATCACACAGGAGGTGATGACTCATCTTTCTCCCATGGAGCAGGTGGTAGACGCAAACCCTTTCCTTTTGGATTGCACCACAGCCTCTTACTACTGTGCAACCAGAGCTGCTAGGAAAGGCATTTTGCTTGATAAACATTCAGAACATCGGTTTTCTGTCTGCCTTATTGATTCGCCAACCATCAAAAGTTGGCACACGTTAGATTATCTTTACTGGGAAGATAGATTTCTTTTTTCATTCTTTCAAGTAAATAAAAATTGGATGATTTAGGTGGTATACCAATACTTGAATTCATAGGTATGTAAATAACCTCCTTGCTTGAAGAATTTGTGTTCCGCATCACTTATTATAAAAATAACAGATAAAGAAAGACAAAGAGACAGCACAGTGGTGATTAAATTTTATTTCACATTAATAACAGGAAATCTTCGATTGTTATATTTAATAGTAAATATATTTAATGAGGATACAAATCACAATGACTACAAATGGCATCCAAAACCTCTGTTCGAAAAAACCTTGATAAGATCGGCCTTGCAGTTGCTGGTCCTGCTGCTGACCCTAGATTAAAAAGAAACAAAACGGAAGGTTCATTCATTTATAGTAGTTCATTTAAGAAACATCTATTGACCAGAAACTAAATTTCAGACATATTGCTAGATGTTAATGATATTGGATGTTTTGAGAGATTTCTAGACAAGCAGGAGCTCTCCTCCCATTAACAATAAATAAACAAACT
>NW_006399817.1:74607-75665 GCF_000299155.1 Elephantulus edwardii
TGGAAGTAGATTTTGATCTGAGGAAAAAGAATGCAGCAGTGTTAATATGTCCCAGGACTGTACAAAGGATGAAGGCTGCTGACTAAAAGGCTAGTACTAGAATCTACCTAGTGAAGCACTGAAGAAAGTATCTGGAGCTCTACTACTGAAAACCACCCCCTGAATGCTCAACTGTCGTAATAAGTTCCGCACGGGTTTCCATACACACATGAAGACACATGTGTAAAATCGTTCATTATAGATTATCAAGTAAGCATAAGGAAGTGCATGCTTCATTGGGTATTCCATCCTTGTCAGCAATTGTAAATTTAAAAATATTTGATCCTTTAGGAAAGTATTGTAGGGTTGAAAACTAAACAGATGTCAACTACATCAAGCATAATCTTAGATGTTGTATAATAACAGGGCATTATTCATTACACAAAAGTGAGTAATGAAAGTAAACTTGAAGTTATATTTTTTGGTAGATAATTCAACATTAATTTGGAGTTGTCCTTCTCCCAACCACGACAATAATTTCGTCCTTTTTGTTCCTAAATGAAACCCCCTTTGAAATAAAAAAATTTGAATGTGTTCTTGTTTGACTATAGTAAGCAACCAAATGACCATGGTCTGTGTGAGGTTCAGGGCAAGTTGATGAGTGATGAGCAGTTAAGTCGTTTCTAGAGATGGCCAGTAGGTGGCAGCCCTGGGCGTGGGTTAAGTTTACCCCACTGAGCAGTTTTTGTTGGCCATCAATCTCCATTGCCCACTGTAAGAGATCACTCAGTAATTTGGAACTAATTGCCATAACACAATCATCTAGTCAGTTATGACTCAACGTGACAGGATGGGCACCGTACAAATGCTCCATAGTTCCTGAGGCTGTAAACCTTTAGGAAGCATACTCCCTAAACTTTCTCTGTTGAAAAGCCTATTAGTGGGTTCAAAATACTGACCTTTTTGTTTAATAAATAGCTCAATTCATTACATTAATTGCCAATATATGCAGTCAGGGCTCTTTAATTGTCCTAGGGACTGCTTTTCACAGATAGCCCTTTGGTGATGTGAACAAGTTA
>NW_006399817.1:76499-78659 GCF_000299155.1 Elephantulus edwardii
TAATTTTATAAACACAATGAATAGGAATGATTGTATAAAACACAATGTGAATGAGGATAGTGTGAGACACATTGTAGATAAATGTTGTATGCATACTGGTATAAACAAATATTTTTTAAAGTATGCCTGGTATGACACTTCAGAGTCTTTCAATATATGAGAACATGAGCAGCAAAATTTATGAACTCTTAAAAACCTAAAAAGACCCAATATGCCTATAAAGCATTATGTTTCCAGCTTTAGCCTCACTGTCAAAACTTTGCCAGTTCATCCCCGTGTGGCCTTGAGTCGTCCTTAGGAATCCAATTTTTAATATAAAATAGACAAATTTTAAAACTTCCAAACAAAGAGGAACAAGAAATAGTTTCCGTAGGGCTATTTTCACTGATTTCTTAAGTGCCCACCCCTAGGTGTGTTCCCTCTTTCTTGCGTTCAGCCCTGAGGGTCCCTCCCAAGATGTTGGAGAAAGGGGCTCTGGTGGGCAAGTGGTAAGAAATTTCCCTGCAACCTTAAAGGCAAGTGATTCTCATCCACCATCTGGTCCACAGGAGAAGGATGAACAGTCTTCTCTTGAAAAGGAGTTGCACTGCCAACCCAAAGACAGGTGGTTAGATTCTGTCAGCTGCTCCCTGAGAGAAAAATGGACAACTTCCTCCCCACCACAGTCTGGAGCCTCTGAAAACCCACTAGCGGGTTAGCTAAGAACCGGTTCCAACACAACACAGTGCTCCAAGAGCTTTTTATGTATATACACACAAGGGGTTTAATAGTCAAAAAGAAATTTTAAGGCATTTGGATTTATAGGGAAAATTATAATGGAGTGAGATTCTCCTATAAATTTCGACCTTTGGAAAAACAAATGGTTCACAACTTAAACTCTAATACA
This sequence comes from Elephantulus edwardii, assembly GCF_000299155.1. Lineage (NCBI taxonomy): Eukaryota > Metazoa > Chordata > Mammalia > Macroscelidea > Macroscelididae > Elephantulus > Elephantulus edwardii. Next base: position 77,386 of record NW_006399817.1, read on the forward strand.
AAGAACAAATGGAAAGTAACACATTACTATAGAAATAAATAACGAGTAGAACGTGAATGAGGATCTAAGGGGGAGTGGGGAGAGCAGAAAGTGTGGCTGGGCAGGGATAATCATGGGGGATCCATGGCTTGATGAGTGTAGGGGAGGTGGGCTGGAGAGGTGAGGAGAATCTGGTGTAAGGGACAATGTATATTGACCTTGTATGTAAACCAGTGTAAAATTACTAAAATAATAATAATAATTGCAATAAATGGGGGGCGGAGGGAAAACACATAACAGAAATAGCAGGCCAGCTCTTGCTCAAAAGACTTTCCTGCTATATTGTTTTTGGTTGCTGAGAAGTGAATCCCAACAGATGTAGCTCCATGTATGCAAAGTAAAACTAGCCCAAATGGATTTCAGAAGACAATTGGCAGATCTATATTTCCTGGCACATTCAACAAACTTCAAACCACCCTTGCTTTTTGGCTAAGTGACATGGCACCCAAGTCCCATGTACCTGTTGCTGCTTCTCCACAATACTTCATGGTTGTAAATTCGCTAGTCATCCAGCAGTAGCCTGGTCATGCACTGGTTTAGGTGCTCAGTTGCAAACAGAAAATTCCGAAGATTGCACTCAGCAGATGTTCTAAAAGAGAAAAAGATGGCTGACTTCACTAAATTGTCCATCCGAAGAAATCCTATGGGATGATACTGTTCTTTCCTGTAGAGTAACAATGGTTTAGAGTGTCTTTCCCCATATTGTGGTTTGACTGGCTTCCTTATTGTGGTCTACTCTTACCCCTCACTTACTAAAGAAATGAAATGTTCCCTACTTAGCATGGGATGAACTTCCTTGTCTTGCACAAGGTAAGGTGGTAAGGGGCATTAATTTCTGAAAAACTCAGAAATTACTGTGAACAGCCAGGAGAAAAGTGCAACAATGAATGAATGGAAATCCTCAGTCTCTAGGATTTTCAAGCTCCGCCTCACTTATTTGGGCATGTAGCCAGGAGAGACCTGTCTTTGGAGAAGGACATCATACTCGGAAGGGTGAAGGGACAGCGCAGGAGAGGGAGACCCTGCACGAGATGGATCGATACAGTAACTGGGGCAATGGGGGTTGGTGTGTTGGAATTAGTGAGACTCTCTCAGGACAGGGCAGAGTTCAGAGCTGCTGTACATAGAGTCGTTATGCATCACAGGTGACTCAAACAATAACATTCCGACAGGTTTGGAAACGAGAGTGGCATCCCCTTCCTAAACAACTTGCCTCCGGAAGTTCTATGAACTTT
>NW_006399817.1:80039-82723 GCF_000299155.1 Elephantulus edwardii
CTGCTGATAACAAATCTCATCACGGAAGACATGACATTTTAATAGATTTCTTCATGGAGATAAGTACATCTTAAGTGTCAAACCAGAGAATCAGGGATCAGCCAGGATTAACCATGTCAGAGGAGATTATAGGAAAAATTTGGTGATGATTGGATCACATGTACACAGAATTTATTCTAGTTCTTCAACCTGTTTATGAGTCTACAAGTGTTTCAAAACAAAAGAAAGAAAATCTAGCAAAACAACTACATATTAGCCAAAATATAAAGAAAGTGTTCATAATGCTAGTTTTAGGCTTTTCTTTTTTTTTTCCTTTTTTTTTTTAAATGAAAGTTTACAGAGACTTTGGATTTCCATTCACTCATTGTTGCACACTTTCCTTCCTGTCCACCCCTCACCCCCTAATTCACATTTCTCTTTGAAAAGTAAAAAAAAAAATAATCCTTCATTTTTGTATAATCCCCTTGCCCTCCATCCACTCCACTATGCAACTTTCATTTTGGACTCCTGTCACGACAATAATACCTTATCATGTTTCTCCTAAACATTTCTCTCCCTCATATGTTCCAATGCTGTATGTAGTTGTTGTTGTTATGTGCTGTCGAGTCACTTGCAACTCATAGCGACCCTATGTACAACAGCCCTAAACTCTGCTCTTTCCTGTACCAATTGCACTGTCTCCGATACACCCATCCCTATTACCCCAGTCACTGAATCAATCCACTCCACAAAGGGCCTTCCCCTCCTGCGCCGTCTCACTACACTCCCTGGCATGATGTCCCTCTCCAAGCACCAGTCCCTCCTTACAACATGTCTAAAGTATGTTAGACAAAGCTTCAGAATCCGTGCCTCCAAGGAGCAGTCCAGTTTAACCCTCTCTAGGATGAATCTGTTTGCTTTCCTAACAGTCCATGGTAGCTTCAATACTCTTCTCCAGCAGCACAGCTCAAAGGCATTAATTCTCCTTCTGTCTTCCCTAGTCATTGTCCAACTCTCTGATGCGTAATAACAAGTGATAGCAAAGACCATGGCCTGTATAAAACTCACCTTAGTCTCCAGAGAGACATCATTGCTCTTCAGAACTTTGTAAAGGTCCCTAACAGTAGACTTTACCATCACAATACAGTGTACTTTATTTATTCCCCCTGAGATTCCCCCCAACCCCGATGTCAATCCTGCGTTACAACAGTGGCACTATGCAGTATTTGTCCCTTTTTGAATGGGATATTTCACTCAACATAATGTTCTCCAGGGTCACCCATTTTGTATAATATTGCATTAGTTCCTTGTTTTTCAATGCAGCGTAGTATTTCATTGTGGGAATATAGCAGAGCTTCTCTATCCATTCCTTTCTTGATGAGCACTTGGGTTGTTTCCAACTCTTTGTTATAGTGAACAAAGCAGCAATAAACTTGGGTGTGCATATATCTGCTTGGGTGGCAGTTCTGGTTTCTTTAGGTTTTATTTCCTGTAGTGCAATTGCAGGTCAAACGGTATTTTTTTTTTTCTTTTAAATTGTATTTGTGGCATCACAATGAATCTGACTGGTATAGGAGGAGATTCTTCTTCCTTCTCCAGTAGTGCATCTGGTCGATTTAAACTGTGCTCCTTTGGGAATGCAGAGCATCAAATGGTATTTCTATTCCCACATTTTTGAGAAAGCGCCATACTGCCTTCCATAATGGTTACACCATTTTACACTTCCACCAACAGTGAATAACAGTTTCAGTTTGGCCACAACTACACTGCATTTGTTGTTTGCTCTTCTGTTAAATTTTGCTATTCTTACAGGGGTGAGATGATATCTCATAGTTGTTTTGATTTGCATCTCAGAGCTAAGGATTTTGAACATTCTTTCATGTGTAAGTTCACCATCTAAATGTCTTCTTTGGTGAAGTGTCTGTACCTATCCTGTGCCCATTTTTCAATAGAGTTATTTCTCTTGTAGTGTTCAAGTATTTTATAAATTATAAACATATGTCCCTTATCAGACATCTCATTATTAAATAATTTTTTCCCAGTCTATGGCTTCCCTATTTACCCTGTTGGAGAAGTTTTTGGAGGTGCATAGTAGGTTTTTCTTATAAAAAACTATTCATATTTCCATATCTTCTAGAGTATTTTATTCTTAAAGCAACTTAAAAATGAAAGATAAACCTTATAACATTAGAGAAAATTTCGATATTATGTGACATCAAGTTGAGTATAACTTAGAGTAACACTAAGAACAATACATCTGAACCCTATACTTTCCTATACCAACCTCACAAGCTCTGACCTTCTCAAGCGCATTACTATACAGAGAACTTTCTCCTTTAATTAACATTTATTAGAGAATGAATCAGTTGCATTCTTCCTATGTTGCTGCTATGTTCCGTTGAGTCGCTTGCAACTCAGTGACCCTATGTACAATGGACTTAAACTCTGCTCTCTCTGTCCTTTGCAAATCACACTCTCTCTGACACACCCATCCCGATTACCCCAGTTACTGAATCAATCCACCTCATAGAGAGCCTTCCCCTCCTGCGCTATCCCTCCACCCTACCAAGCATGATGTCCCTCTCCAAGGAACCAGTCCCTCCATACAACATGTCCAAAGTATTTAGATGGAGCCTCAGATTCCTTGCCTACAAGCAGCCTCCCATTTTTGGGTTTTTTTTTTAATTATTATTAAATTTTATTAG
>NW_006399817.1:83922-87024 GCF_000299155.1 Elephantulus edwardii
CCAATAATTTTGGCCATTCTCTGGTCTTTTCTCTTCCCTCTAGATCCCAATTGTTAAAAGAGGGAAAATTTAAGCAAATGTGTAACAAATAATTTTGAGCCATGTAGTATATTCCCTTGCTCGGTTCTCCCAATAACCTCTTTGGGTAGTTATAGGTTTCACATGAACTTAGTTAAGTGTTCTGAGATTCTCATTCTTCTCAAAGTTAAGATAATTTGTTATTATTCACAAAGTAAAAGTCTTTTCCATAGTCAATAAAGTACAAATAGACATTCTTCACTTATTCTTAGCTTTCAGCCAGGATCCATTTGACATAAACAGTGATGTCCCTGTTGCCACAGCCTCTTTTAAACACAGCTTGAACTTTTGGCAGTTCTCTGTGTACTGTTCTAGCCATTTCCCCCCACCCCCCATTATTTTCAGAAGAATTTTACTTGCATGTGGTATTAATGCTGTTGTACTAAAATTTCCAAGTTCTGTTAGATCAAATCTATTGGCAATGGGAACTAATATTGATCTTTTCCAGTTAGGTGGCTAGGTAGCAATCTTCCAAATTTCCTAACATTGACTGATCCAGGGCTCCATCTTTTACATGTCAATTGATATTCCACCAATTACTATGGCCTTATATGTTTTGCCAATGTCTTCAAAGTAGCTTAAATGTCTTCCCTCATTAACATTGGCTCTTGATCATATGATACTTAATGAAATATTTCAGTGCCAATCATTTCAGTGATTCTGTGTATTCCCTCTATCTTCTTCTGATGATTCCTGGCTCATTCAAGACTTTACCCACACAAAACAACTATGAGATATCATCTCTCCCCAGTCAGAGTAGCAAAATGTAACAGAGCAGCAAACAACAAATTGTGGCGAGATTGCGGAGAAAGTGGAACCTTTATTCACTGTTGGTAGGACTGTAAAATGGCGCAACCACTATGGAAGGCTCTATGTAGCTCTCTCAAAAAAGTTGCAAAAAGAAATACCATTTGACCCAGCAATCCAGTATTGGGAATATACCCTAAAGAAATCATTACTGCCACCCAGGCAGATAAATGTGCACCCATGTTTATTGCAGCTTTGTTCACAATAGCAAAGAGTTGGAAACAACCTAAGTGTCCATCAACAAACAAAAGGAGAGAGAAGCTGTGGTGTATTCACACAATGAAATACTATTCTGCATTGAAAAAAAAATAAAAATTAAAAAAAAAAACAAAAACAAGCAAGTCAGGGAGCTCTGATAGCCTAGTGGCAAGAAGCTGCACTGCAATCCCAGAGGTACATGGTTTGAATCCACTAGATGCTCTGCTGGAGAAGGAGGGGCAGTCTCCTCCTGTACCAGTCAGATCCAATTTGATGGAACACATAAAAAAATTAATAGAATTAAAACAAACAAGGAACTCATGCACTATTATTCAAAACGAATGATGTTGGAGAACATTATGCCGAGTGAAATATATCAGTCACAAAAGGGCAGGTGCTGCATGGTGCCACTATTGTAGAACGGGACTTACATTAGGGTAGGGGTGAGACTGAGAAAGATTGCCTAAATTATGTATACTGTATTGAAAAAGATGAGGGAGAGAACCGTTTCAAAGCAATATATGATTGGGTATTATCATTATGAGAAGAGTTCAGAATGAAGGTTGCATAATGGAGTGTACTGGGGGGTGGTGGGAAAGGGGAGAAATTCTATACCAATTGAATAATTTTTCTTTTACTTTTCAAGTGCGAACTGGGGTGAGGGATGGGCAGGGAGAAAAATGCAACAATGCATGTATGGAAATCCAAAATCTCCATAACTGTTCACTAAAATTAATTTAGAAAAAAAGATTGTACTAACAGCATCATTCAATAATGCACCTCGAGTCTTGAATTTGGTTTTCCGTTCTTTCAACTTAGTAAATGCCAAGTGAGTCCTTCCCAATTCCAGTTCTATCAACATTTCATTATTGCTTTCTTGAGCTGACTTTCAAATCTTCTGTTCAGCTCTTTTACTTCACTGTTTCTTTTCATTGGCTTCTCTGCAAATAATAATAATAATAATAATTGTTAGGTTAGTGGACTTAAAGAAGAAATCCGAGAGAACGGGAGAAAGCTTAATGCAGCTTTATGAAAGGGGGGGAAGGGAAGCTTCCGGGTGAGTTCCTCATCCTGGAGAGGCAGAATGAGAAGTTACACTGTGAACTTACTGGGGAGGATCTTTGTAAACAGAGTCTTTAGGAAGGGACATTCCATCGCAGAAATGGTACTGAAGGCTATAGTCTTTGATCTTCTTCAGAAGATCTTCAAGTCCATATGCCTATCTCATAACAACATCTCCACAACATTTTGTCCAAAGAAACTGGGCGTTGTAATCTAGCCAAGAAAACCAGCCACTGTAAGGAGGTCTGGTGACCTAGCAGATAAGCATTGTATTCAAATTTTGTGAATAAACTAGTAAAAAATTAAAAAAAGAAAAAAGAAAGAAACCATCCTGTTAACACAAAGGCATGTGATTCTAGTTCACCAGCTGTTCTATGGGAGAAAGATGAGCAAATCTTTCCATGAATTATACAGCCTCTGAAAACCTCCTGGAGAGTCAGCTATGAACTGGTTCCTATTCAGCATACATAACAATAATCTAGCCAAACTGGCATATAAGATTAAAGCTCTACTAACAAATTGCATTGGGAAAATCTGCTGTCAGGAACTTTTCCAGAGTACTGGAGAGCAACGATGTCAGTCTGAAGTGTAAGGTATGCCTGATCTGGGCCATGGTCTTGGCAATTAGTTGCTATGATTCTGAAAGCTGGACAATAACTAGAGATGATAGAAAAAGAATTGTTATCTTTGAGCTGTGGTGCTGGAGAAGAGTATTGCATATACCATAGATTGCTAGAACAAACAGGTTCATCCTGGAGAGGGTGAAACAGGCTTCTCCTTGGAGGCAAGGATTCTAAAGCTCTGTCTGACATACTTTGGAGAGGAAAATCATGCTTGGGAGGATGCAGGGGCAGTGCAGGAGAGGAAGATCCTGAATGAGATGGACTGCCTCAGTGACTAGGGTAATGGAGGCACATTTGTCAGAGACAATAAGGTTAGCTCAGGATAAAGCAGGGT